>NW_007278372.1:0-782 GCF_000164805.1 Carlito syrichta | reverse complement strand
ACTTTTATTCCGATTGTCTTTAGATGTTCTCACTTGGCTCAAATCAGGCTTCCCAGAACACAATCTTAGGGTGGGGTTTACAATGAGAGCAGAATTTCTTCAGAAAGATTTACCCTATAAACCTTTTGCATTAGGTATTCTCACTGAGCTTGCTCTCGTTCCTTAAAATGTTTTTATTCCCATTCCTTTCATCCTTCGTTCAGCTCTCTAGGTCAGATGTGGCCTTCCTCTCTGATTTTGCTTCTCACACACGTTTAGGGCCTAAATTGCCACAAGCTCAGTGGTTTGAAACAACACAAATGTAATGTCTTACAATTACACAGGTCTGAAGTCCAATGAATATCTTCCTGGGCTCAAACCAAGGTGTTGGCAGAACTACAATGTTTCCTGGAAGATTCGCTAGAGAGCCACTTGTTTTCTTACCTTTTCTAGCTTCCAAAAACTTCCCACATTCCTTGGTTCATGGCTCTTCCCCGATCTCCAACGCCAGAGACACAGCACCTCTCTGCTGCCTTCTGTAGTCAAAGCTGCTTGGTGACCACAGCTGGGGAAGGTTTTGAGGACTTGTGATTGGGTTTGGCCGACTTGGGTAACAGACTACCATTCCCATTTCAGGGTCCTTCATCTTAATCTCATCGGAAAAGTCCCCCTTTCCATATAAGGTTACAGAGTTCCAAGGATTAGGATGTGGACATTTTCAGGGCAAATACTATGCCTACCACAATCCCCTTCTTTTATTTTTATTTTTTTTAGTGGGCCATGCTACTCTGGAGACTTGAAAG
>NW_007278371.1:0-888 GCF_000164805.1 Carlito syrichta | reverse complement strand
ACACAATTAACTACATAGTAATGTACTATCATAGGTTATAATACTTTCACAAAAATAATGCATAAAAAACAAAACATAAAAATAAAAAAAATAAAGAAAATGTTTTTAATCTTACAGTACAGTACTTTGCATGTACATAACAATGTACATCAGACACATGAACTAACTTACAAGACTGGACATTCAAGCACACATACACATCTTTGAAAGCTCACAACTTGAAGGTTTGTATGTGGAGAACTTACTGTAAGTTGCAGGAATATGTTAGTCAGAGTGGAGAGAAGTCACAACTGCTAGTACCTGGGGAGACCAAGGATATACTCTTCAGAATAGGTAAGCTCTGCCTCTTTGATCCAGGAGACCAAGAAGTAAGGAATATGAAAGTGAAGTCTGAGCCTTTACTACTCCCAAAGGCATCTGCTCACTCATGGACCAGAGGAAAGTGCCCTTCTCCTGAAGATGCCAGGCGCTGCCTCAGCAGATACTAACCTGCATGGAGCTTAAGAGAATTTAACCCAGCCGGGCTCGGTGGCTCAGCCTGTAATCCCGCGCCTTTGGGAGACTGAGGTGAGTGGATTGCCTGAGCCCGCGGGTTCGAGACCCGCCTGGGCAGGGAGACCTCATCTCTACAATGAATCAAAAAAATCAGTCGGGCGTGATAGCGCACGCCTGTAATTCCGGCTACTCGGAAGGCTGAGGCGGAAGGATCGCCGGAGCCCAGCAGGTCGAGGCTGCGGTGGTCGGGAGCGGCCACTGCACTCCAGTCTGGGCGACAGAGTGAGATTCCAACTAAAAAAAAAAAAAAAAAAGAGCTGGGCTCGGTGGCTCAGCCTGTAATCCCTTGCCGTTGGGAGGCTGAGGTGAGTGGATTGCCTGAGCCCGCGGGTT
>NW_007278370.1:0-723 GCF_000164805.1 Carlito syrichta | reverse complement strand
AATATGCCTGGATAGAATTATGTAAATGGCATGGGCAAAATTTTCCCCTGGGGATAACTTTAGCATGTCTCTAAATTCATTTTTTTTATAAAAGGAAAAGAGGAGATAATCCTTTTATGATTCCTCAAACTGATGCAGAGTTTATTCTTGGAATAATAAATTAATAAAACAAATATTTAAATGAATTAACATATGGGGCTCTTTATAAATATGAATGTCTCTGCTTTGTTATGGTAATCAAACATGCTTATTACTTCAGTCATTTGACAGTGCTCTCAAATGAATCACCTTACTATAATTGTTCTCATTTTTAGACATATGTCTTTTCATTAGATGTAAGTGTTCATTTCTTAGGCATGAATATTTATTTTAAGCAGGCAGAGTGGAAAATATCAACAACATAAGATTAGGGTCAATAGACAAGTGGAGTTCTTAAAACAGATTAATATATCTTGAATATGCTGTCATGGTTTTAAGCTTCATTTTCTCATTTGTGTGGTTGAGGGAAAGATATATGTTTAACTTGTTTTGAAGATCAAATGAGGTAATGTATTTGAAAAAAACAGAGTACTATTTACATACAATTATTATTATATTCAGGAAGTAACTTAGATCAATAATCCAGCAGGAGAGACATTTATGTTTTCAGATACTAAAGACAAATAAACATAATTACAGTGTGGGTCATAGTGTCATTTTTTCTTTACTTAACAATAACTCTAT
>NW_007278369.1:0-870 GCF_000164805.1 Carlito syrichta | reverse complement strand
TGTAATAAAAAAAATCATGGCAATATTATCTCTTTTAGCATCCACTTCCAGACTTGTTCAGCTTCTACCCATTACCCAGTTCCAAAGAAGCTTTTACATTTTAGATATCTGTTATAGCAGCACACTGCTCCTTTTCACTAATTTCTGCTTAGACTTTCCAGTTGCCATTGAAAAATATCCAAGACTGGGTAACCTATAAAAAAATTTATTTCTCAGTTATGAAAGGGTGGAAGTTCCTGATCTAGGCATCAGCAGATTTAGTTTCTGGTGAGGCTACATTCTCTGCATGTAGGATGGCACCTTGAATTCTGTGTCTTTGTGTGTAGAGATAAGAAAAAGGCCTAGGATGCTTCCTTTAACCTCTTTGATAAGGTTGCTATTCCCACTTATGAGAACTCCAGCCTCACGACACAATCACCTCAATTTTGTTGCTTTGAGGATTTAGTTTCAAATAAATATTGGAAGAGATACAAACATTCAAACCATGGCACCCATTATTATCTATGGCATACATTTATTTTTGCTTATACTCATTTAGGCATTCATTCATCATTTCATTCAGTCATTCATTTATTTTTGCTTTTGTTTTAATTTTTATTTTAAAGATGGTACAGTTTAGGGTTAGCTATAAAATTGGTCATTGTACAGGTAAAGTTTGGGCCTCACTTTGGTCCCCACTTAACCTGGCTTGTGATCAGGTACCCTTATTGATGAAAGGTGCCCCATTGCCTCCCTCCCCTGGCATTTTCCCACTACTGTCAATCCCTTTCTTATAGCATTATAACAATTGTTCAGGGTCCACTTATGAGTGAGAACATGTGGTACTCAATTCTTTGTTTCTGTGATAGATTACTAAGTATTATAGACTCC
>NW_007278368.1:0-780 GCF_000164805.1 Carlito syrichta | reverse complement strand
TCAAGAAGAGATTCTGCAGGACAGGAACCTCATCTGATTATTCTGTTGCTAAAGAACATAATACCTACTCAGTATTTATTGAATTAAAATTCTCAGTCCAAATCTCTGTTAATTCCCTGGGCTTTTGACTCTTACTTGTTGGCTTAGGTTCTCTAAGCTTGCCAGATTGGGAACTGTGCCCAGCCTCTTAATGGGTAAAATATATGGAGATTGACAGATATTAGACACATATCTGGAACAGATACTGCCAAATGAAAATGCTATCTGGGCCACGCTCGGTGGCTCGAGTGGATTGCCTGAGCCCGTGGGTTCAAGACCTGCCTGGACAACTTGGTGAGACCTCATCTCTATAATAAATCAAAAATTAGCCAGGCATGGTAGCATGTGCTTGTGTAGTTCCAGCTACCTGGAAGGCTGAGGCAGAAGGATCGCCAGAGCCCAGCAGGTCGAGGCTGCAGTGGCTGGGAGCGGCCACTGCACTCCAGTCTGGGTGACAGAGTGAGACTCCAACTAAAAAAAAAAAAAAGAAAATGCTATCTGATTAAGAGGTGCCTCTGACCACACTAGGAATGCCTCTATGTTGGAGTCTTTTCTTCTGAGACTGTCAGGAATGGGAAGAATTACATGGGAAGCAAATATCAAAAAAATGGTCTTGACATTGAGCTTTGCCATTGGACAGCGGTCTTGACTGTCTCCAGGCAATACCTGCACATCATTGGGCCAATATTTCTAGTGGCTGCTAAAGAATTTACCAAGGGTTCTCTCTAGTTATTGACATAA
>NW_007278367.1:0-744 GCF_000164805.1 Carlito syrichta | reverse complement strand
ACTTACTTTTAAAATAAACTGCTTTTTAATCTAAAAAAAAAAAGATTTTGAGACTGGGCACACCTAAAATCCCAGCACTTTGGGAGACCAAAAGTGGGAGGACTGTTTGAGTCCAGGAGTTCAAGACCACCCTAAGTAACACAGTTGAGATCTCATCTCTCAAACATAAATAAATAAATAAAAAGTAGTTGGGCACGGCAGCACAGGATTGTAGTTTCAGCTACTTGGGAGGTTAGGGCAGAAGGATTGCCCAAGCCCAGGAGTCAAGGTTGCAGTGGGCTGTGATTGTGCCACCGCACTCTAGCCATGGCAACAGAGTGAGACCCCCAACTCAAAGAAATAAAAAATAAGTAAAGATTTTGAAAAGTTTGGGATCTCTATGAAATGGGTAGGTTTTCCATTTAAAATAGGGGAGAAACTGAGGTGAAAAAAGAAAATGGGCAAATTTGAAGAGTGAGAAATAACTGTTACTACACCCTGTCACGTGCTTGCATCCTTCGGAACCCCCACGTCTGAAGTTGAGGGTCTTCTCAGCATGGAAATGCTAGCTCCTGATCTCAAGTGTTTATCAGACTTCAAGAAGCATAATATTTATTGTTATGGGGAGGGAGGAGTACCTTTTAAGATACAAAAGAGGAATCTTTACTGTCCTTATTCTAAAATCTGAATTTTTCATGTATATGGCATGACAGAAATCACATGAATGAAAGTTCTGATGTTCTTACTGATACCTGTTTGCATCTC
>NW_007278366.1:0-797 GCF_000164805.1 Carlito syrichta | reverse complement strand
TAGCATGGTTTTCCATCCTGCTAATTGAATTCCAGCTATTTCCTCAACACTTAAATGGAGGCAAGGTGCTTAGGGGCACAACTACCAAATTAGGCAAGGTTTTTATTCTCTGTTTCTTTATCTATAAAATTTGTTTTTTCGAAGACTGCTTTACCCCTCAAAGGATGCTTAAGGACCCCCTAACAATAAAAGAGAATGCTTTCCCTTTGCCTTTTTGCAATGACATTTTAAGAATGAATTTACACTTGGTGTGTACACCAAATCTCAGCTTCACCACAGAGTGGGTGATAATGTATGAGTGAACCCAACTACCACAGACCATGGGTACCATGAATGGGGAGGGATCAGGGATTTTCTAAAGTCAAGAAAAGGCTAGAGGTACCATAGTTTCACCAAAGCGTGTAGTGAGTTAGATTCCTTAAAGAACTCTCAGGTACAAGCCAGGCAGGGTGGCTCACGCCTGTAATCCCAGCACTTTGGGAAGTGGAGGTGAGAGGATTGCCTGAGCTCAGGGGTTTGAGACCAGCCTGTGCAACTTGGTGAAACCTCGTCTCTACAATAAACTAAAAAATTAGCCAGGTGTCATGGCGTATGCCTATAGTTCCAGCTACTTGGAAGGCTGAGGCGGAAGGATCACCTGAGTACAGAAGGTGGAGTTTATGGTGACTGTGAACATGTCACTGTACTTCAGCCTGGGTGACAAAGTGAGACTCCGACTTAAAAAAAAGAAAGAACTCTCAGGTACAGTACCTCATTTAATCCTCACAACAACTGGATGAGATGCCAGGCAAGCATCG
>NW_007278365.1:0-818 GCF_000164805.1 Carlito syrichta | reverse complement strand
GGTTGGCTGTCTGTCACCCCTGGCTTTCCCATGCATGTTAGATGGAGATGACAGGACTCATTGTGTGCTTGAGTAAGTAGAGCTAGAACTTACATTGTTAAAATAAATAGAACAAAAACATTATACAATGCTGTGTGTTATTACTAAGTATTTATTATTTTGTGCTTTTTTTTTTTTTTGATTTGGATTCCCACTCTGTCACCCAGACTGGAGTGCAGTAGCTACTGCTGGCCACTGCAGGTTCAACCTGCTGGGCTCCAGCGAGCCTTCCACCTCAGCCTTCCAAGTAGCTGGAACTACAGGTGCACACTACCATGCCTGTCTAATTTTTGATTTATTGTAGAGATGAGGTCTCACCGACTTGCCCAGGCGGGTCTTGGACCCACAGGCTCAGGCAATCCACTCACCTCAGCCTCCCAAAGGAGCGGGATTACAAGGCTGAGCCACTGAACCTGGCTTATTTTTTGCTTCTAAATGGACCAGAACAAATCTTTTGCTGTCATTTTCACAGAAGGAACAAGAAGATCAGCAAATCAGAAAGCCAATGTACTTTCAGTAATTTCTGATTTTTCTTTTTCTCTCTAGATTTGTTTTCAGCAAAGTAGAAGTTTGCAGATTCCTTAAATGAATTTAAATTTCAGTGCATAGGAGATGCAGAAATAGATGATGAGATGTGTATAGGTAAGTCAACACAACATTGTTTGTCATAGCATTCAACATCCTAGAAAAGCCTTTCTCATGGGATGGAATCTCTCTAAGGTTAGTAAAGATGGAAGCCCACAGTGGTAGTGAAGAGACAGAGCTATGTGAGGGTGGGG
>NW_007278364.1:0-308 GCF_000164805.1 Carlito syrichta | reverse complement strand
TCAAGTATTTTCCTTTGCTCTGCAAAACAATGCATTCAAATCCTCTCCTTTCCATTCCTCTCTATTCCATTCCATTTCATTTGTCTCCAATCCACTCAATTCCTCTCCATTCCATTCCATTCCGTTCAATTCCATTACATTCCTCTGCATTGATTTCCATTCTATTCCACTCCGTTCCATTCTTTTTCATTCCATTAAATTCCATTCCTTTCCATTCCATTCCATTTCTCTCCATTCCATTCTATTCTTCTCCAATCCATTCCTTTCCATTCCATTTCATTCCATTCCTCTCTGTTCAATTCCATTCC
>NW_007278363.1:0-1074 GCF_000164805.1 Carlito syrichta | reverse complement strand
TAGGCAGCCGGCGGGACTCGAGTGGCGACCGCCTGGTCTCTCCCTCTTACCGCTGCGACTCTCGCCGAAGTCGAGGGCTCCGGCCGCAACGCCCGGGAGTAGCAGTGGAGGCCAGGCAGCCGGGCTAGAGGCGGTTTCGCGGGACCCCCGCTAGGCATCGCCCCGCACCCCTCGGGTCGGCTCCGCCCACCGCGGTTCCTCCCGCGCGTGGCATCGGTCCGCCTACCCGGCCCCGGCGGCTGCAGTGCCGAAAGGATCTTATTTTATTCTTCAATTTGTTTTGATCATAAACCGGTGAAGAAACCTCTGCGTGATGGCCGGAGTCACCCCACTGATACCTGTAGGGAGATGGGTTTTCCAAGGGAAACAAATTAACTTTTTAATACACTAGTGCCCAGAACCACTAGGGTCGCTGAGGACAGACTTCCGAGATTGCAGAAATGCATTATGTAGCAAGACTCTAGGCATGGACGGACTTCACCTGTAAGAGGCATTGATGATTCAGGCGCCGCGGCTTCAACGGACGCTTAAAAATCATTGCGTTCTCTTAGCCACCGATTTTTGTTCTTGAAAGTTGCTGGGCAAAGCATTTTCGATTGTTTGCTGCTCTGCAGTGGGAAACTGAAAGACCGTGTGGGAGAAAAACAATGTAAAGTGGGGAGTGTTGTGGGAAGGCCTGAAAGGACATTCGTGCTGGTGGGCATCTTAGACGGAATATCTGCAGGTGAGCAGGACAGCCTCAAATGATTTTTTCCTTCCTCTTTTAAGTGAGTTAATGGTTTATCCAAAGCAAACAGTTAAAAAACGTTGGAGGGTGGAAAATGTCCCTAGTTTACTTTATTGATATGTGTGATTACCTTTTAAAGATGTATGCTACCAATTTAATAAACCCGGGATAAATCCATATCAAAAAGGAGTGGCTCTGAGACGATTGGGTTACGAGACTGAGGCTTCTCCGTGGTAAGTCTACGCCACCAACATCCTTGTATCACAGCTCCTGACCCCGTGTTGCACACCATTCATTCTTTCACACACAATTGATGGAACCCCCCTATGTGCAAGGCACTTCCCTTG
>NW_007278362.1:0-690 GCF_000164805.1 Carlito syrichta | reverse complement strand
CAAGATTCTAATTTAAAATGCATGTGCTTTACATTAAAATAATTATCTAAACCGGGCTCGGTGGCTCAACCTGTAATCCCGCGCCTTGCGAGGCTGAGGTGAGTGGATTGCCTGAGTCCACAGGTTGAAGACCCACCTGGGCAACTTGGTGAGACCTCATCTCTACAATAAATGAAATAATTAGCCGGGCGTGGTAGCGAGCACCTGTAATTCCAGCTACTTGGAAGGCTGAGGCGGAAGGATCGCCGGAGCCCTAGCAGGTCGAGGCTGCAGTGGCCAGGAGTGGCCACTGCACTCCAGTCTGGGTGACAGAGTGAGATTCCAACTAAAACATATAATAATAATAATAATAAATAAATAAATTGTTTGACTATATCATGCATGTCCCTTTCTGATCTGTTTATGCTGTTGCTTTCTTAGCAATATCGATCTTTAAGACAGTGCAAAAAGTCAGTCAGTCTCGGTAGCTCAGTCTGTAATCCCAGCGCTTTGGGAGGCTGAGGTGAGTGGATTGCCTAAACCCGCGGGTTCGAGACCCGCCTGGGCAACTTGGCGAGACCGCATCTCTATAATAAATCAAAAAATTAGCCGATTGTGGTAGCGCATTCCTGTAATTCCGGCTACTCAGAATGCTGAGGCAGAAGATAGCTGGAGCCCAGCACGTCGAGGCTGTGGTGGCTGGGAGCGGCC
>NW_007278361.1:0-811 GCF_000164805.1 Carlito syrichta | reverse complement strand
CCTCCATCTGTTACTGTTATTATGAGAAAGAATCTTGCATCATACTTTACCAATGTTTGTTTTGAAGTGCTTGCCATTTTTATGTAAAATAAAATTAGCTATTTACATGTCTCGTACATCCAAGTTCATTAGCTTTCTGGATATTTCTTTGAGCATTTTGCCTTGCACCATGTATACATGTATCTGATTGAATGGGTATGCATTTTTTTGAGTTTGAGTCTCACTCTGTCACTCAGACTGGCGTGCAGTGACCCCTCCTGGTCACCGCAGCCTCGACCTGCTGGGCTCCGGCGATCCTTCCACCTCAGGCTTCCAAGTAGCCGGAACTACAGGCGCGCGCTACCCCACCCAGTTAATTTTTTATTTATTGTATAGATGAGGTCTCACCAAGTTGCCCAGGCGAGTCTCGAACCCGCAGGCTCAGGCAATCCACTCACCTCAGCCTCCCAAGGCGCGGGATTACCGGCTGAGCCATTGAGCCTGGCTGGATGGGTATGCATTTTTAATGGTCCCTTGAAAGTCAGGACCACCTCTCTTCTCTCCCACCTGGGCATCAGAAGCCTAGGACTCTCACTGGAAGTACAGTTTAGAAGCTGAGGGAGAGATGGAGCTTGTGGAAGAGGAGCAAGGACATACGCTGAAATATAGGAGCAACTTGAGAAATAGAGCAGAGAGGAATGAGTCTCAGTCATTGAGTAATTCATTTCTTGTGTATGACACTTAAACTACTTTTTACAATCAGTAGCTAGTTAGAATCTCCCTGTTGCCATTTTATTTTATTTTATTTTGAATTGAGTCTCACTCTGTTGCC
>NW_007278360.1:0-759 GCF_000164805.1 Carlito syrichta | reverse complement strand
TTTTTGCCATGAGACACTGGTACAGCTCCGGAATCTCAAACTGTCAAAAATGTGGGACCCCATGACTGGTCTACAGGGATTTTCCCTTTCAAGTTTTCCATGCTGTGCCTTCAACAGTTCATCAGAGTTCAGGTTTTCCTACCTTAGTGCTGGCTTCTATGGAGGTTTCAATCTTTGGGTTTCTGCTTCAGAAAGCTGTAATATCTCCATTCTCCAGTCTGTCTCTTCAATTTCTGGAGCAGTGGTTTTCCCTGCAATCTCAACTCTCTGAAGGATCTAAGAAGAGTTGCCCATTTTCCACTTGTTCAGCTTTTTACTTATTATTAGGATAGAATATCTACTCCAAGCTCGTTGCATGTGGTGCAGGGAAACTGGAAATCATTCTCATCTTTTAAGCTCAATTCCCCTCCATAGCTGAGAAAATATGAACCATTCTGGGAGGAGGAGGAATGGGCAATGGAGAAAGCATGGCCAGAAAAGAAAAGGGTGTATAGGTGTGCTCTGAATGTGAGGGTCTCAGAGACAGTGGGACATGATAAAGAGAGCCACCGGAGTGCACAGTCTTCCCTGGCTACAACAGGATGGGATTGCTTCCCTCTTAATAAATAAGTGGGGAGCTCCATGGAGCTGCAGCTCTGCTTAGCTTCACTGGTATCATCAACAGTTCACTCCAGACTGGAGCTCAGGGGTCCTAATAGTCACCTTGACTTCCTCCTAACACCCAATGGGGTAGTGTTGCCTATTGGTTGAAAGTGTGGG
>NW_007278359.1:0-1111 GCF_000164805.1 Carlito syrichta | reverse complement strand
CAGAGTTGTGTCTATAACTTTTCTTCTCCACAGTGCTCCATGTTACAAGAGATGGGTCCCAGGAGACCACACCTTTGGTACAAGGGGAGGCTGGACCACATGCCACATGGTATCAGGATGCATGAAGATGCTGCCTCCTGGGATGAGTCCAGTCCAGTCCACCCCACAGGCCCCAGAGAAAGGGCACACCCACCCTTAGGAGAGGAGGGTGGGATAACCCTGTTAAAGGCACATATGTGAAGAGGATAAAAGTCTGTGATCCACAATTGAAAACACACAACCCCTCTGTTTCTTGCTATATCATAGACACATCACTTACTTTGTCTTCCACATTGCCTCTGAGCTTATGGTCACCAATCTCTGAAGGGCACTTGGCCTCCAGCTATTCAGGATAATGTGGGGAAGTTTGGCTGCCCTTTCCACTGCACTGGATTGGTTTCAAGTCAACAGAGAGAATTCGAGGCAAAGGCACAGGGTGTGTTGGAGAAAGAATAGGTAAATAAGCATCTGGTTCATCAGGGGCTGAGGACATGCAGTGCTTGAAGAGGCCCAGCCCTATGAACCTGACCAACAGCGCTATCATGGTTAATTGGAAGATGATGCCATCACAAAACTCCAGTAGTGTCAATGAGGCATCTTCTCAATAGAAATCCAATCTGATGATATATTTTTGAGAGGCCCTACTCCTTAAGATTGTTTATCAGAGCTAAGAAATAAAATAGCAAAAAAGCAAAATGGCCTGGAAGTGAACCTCAACTTGGCCATTTGGCTGCTGCGTGCCTGTAGAGGAGAAGCTTAACAGCCTGGAAAGAATGTCTATCTTCTCACCTGCTAAACTGGCACTGTGCTGGATCCCTCCTACCATGGTTGGGGCTAATTAGATGAGACAGACAACCACATGAACTGTCAGTCTCAGAAAGAGTAAAGAACCCATGCTAAATGTATCCTAACAACACACAGGAACTTTTCCCCTTCAGTTATTATTGCCATGCCTTAATGCCTAGATAAAAGGGAAGACTGAAACTGTTTTGATTGAAACTAAGTAGCAGAAATCTTAAAAAATAGTATACTCTGTTAGTATCTGCCATGTTAACACAATTTAGGCTTTCAG
>NW_007278358.1:0-755 GCF_000164805.1 Carlito syrichta | reverse complement strand
TATTCATTCTAACTATATTTTTGTACACATTTGCAGACTATTGATTAGACTTTTTTTCTCACATGAGCTAGACCTGCGGGACAGACAAGGGATCATATTTCCTTGTTTGTGTTTTATGATTAAAGCATAGCGATTTTGGTAATAGACACAGTCAAAAAGCCCATAGATTAATTTGCAAGTACAAAGTTCTTGTATTCCTGTGTCATTATCACAGCTTCTATTAATGACGGTATTTTCTTTCCTAGATTCCACCATAAATGGAAGAAAGGAAAAGTTTTGGGGATCAAGTCTGAAAGAACAACATGGTTGTTCATTGCCTCTTCCTATTTAGAAAACACCTCCAAATATGAATACACATGTGTACGTATGCTACATGCATATGTATGTAGAGTCACATGCCCTCAAGATAAAGAATAGTGTAGTATATACATATGATCTTGTCTAAGAGATCAATACTTTTGAGATACAGTCTAAATTCATACATGATCCTTAAAAAATATTTCTTGCTGGGCTCGGTAGCTCAGCCTGTGATCCCAGCGGTTTGGAAGGCCGAGGTGAGTGGATTGCCTGAGGCCGTGGGTTCGAGACCCACCTCAGCAACTTGACGAGACTTCATCTCTACAGTAAATCAAAAAATTAGTCGGGCATGGTAGCATGCGCCTGTACTTCCAGCTACTTGGAAGGCTGAGGTGGAAGGATCGCCGGAGCCCAGCAGGCAGAGACAGCAGTGGCTGAAGGCAGCCAGTGACCTCTAG
>NW_007278357.1:0-831 GCF_000164805.1 Carlito syrichta | reverse complement strand
CATATTAGTAGCCTAGTCTGCAAGCACAGTTGATTTAATCATCCCATAGACAATTGTAGTGAACTACTGTGTACAGACACTGTCCTAGAAAGAGAGGAAAAGCATGATAAGACTTTCCATGTCAGAAAACTTGTTAGCACTGCTGTGAACTTGTGGTGACAAGTGGAACTGGGCCTGATGGAGGAATCTATGCAAAAACTGTTGGAAGTCTGCATTGTGACAGTGACAGAGGCAAAGAAGATAGAAGTTGATAAGCCACATAGAATATATACAACAAATTAACATTGAACTGGGCCCTGAGGGTCAGGGAGAGGAAGTCAAGAATAATGGCATTTTATAAGAAAGCTAAGCTTGAAAATTTCAATCTCCAAAAAAGGCTTTGTAGGTATACATGAAACACAGTTATTTAGTTCTGCAAAATTATACTAAATTACTATCAATTACATAAACATTAGAATTATTGCCAAAAAGACAGCACATTTTAGAATCATCAGTTTGACCTTCTGCAAAATGTGTTATTAGGGACACCGGTCCTATGAGATATTACATGGAATAAGACTTTTTCATGGTCAAATAAGTTTGTGAGAAAAAGAATAATATTCCCCAAACCTTCTAAAGCCTCGGCTCCTATAGAAAGGGACTTTTAAAAATCTATGTGTTTCCCACACTTAAAGATTATAGAATTATGTAATATAATTCATATGTTCTACAAACATGCTATTAAGATACAGATTTTTGTGCCACATAAGTTGTAATCAGAAACAGATGAATTCTTATATTTAATACATTATAATGGATATAGGCTGTTTAGAGAAACAACCAGCCAGTTGA
>NW_007278356.1:0-786 GCF_000164805.1 Carlito syrichta | reverse complement strand
CAAAGAACTGTCTTTGTTTATTGGTGCTGCTATATCAAGGCACCTGAGACTGGGTAATTTATAAGGAACAGAAAATTACATTTCATTTTTGGAGGCTGAGAAATCCAAGACCAAGGCATCAGTAGGATTTTCTTGCTGTCTCTTCACATAGTGGAAGAGCAGAAAGGCAAAAGTGACCAGCTCGTCCCTGCAGCCCTTTTACAAGGCATTAATCCCTTTATTAGGCTGGAGCTCACATGACCTAATCACCTCCTAAAAGATCCTACCTCTTACTACTGTTGCTTTGGGGTCTGAGTTCCACCATGAATTTTGGAGGAGACACGAATATTCAGACCACAGCAAGGACTTTACTTTCTCTTCTGGGAAAAGAATTAGTGCATTTTCAGTTGAATGACTGATAGTTGTATCATGTTAGGAGATATTCTCACCTTGTTATTGTCTTCATTTGTTTTGTTTTGTTTTGTTTTGAGTCGGAGTCTCACTCTGTCACCCAGACTGGAGTGCAGTGGCTGCTCCTGGCCACCGCAGCCTCGGCCTGCTGGGCTCCGGCGATCCTTCCACCTCAGTCTTCTGAGTAGCCGGAATTACAGGCATGTGCTACCATGCCCGGCTGATTTTTTGATTTTTTAAAAAAATTTACTGAAGAGATGAGGTCTCGCTGCCCAGGCGGGTCTCGAATCCGCAGGCTCAGGCAATCCACTCACCTCAGACTCCCAAAGGTGCGGGATTACAGGTTGAGCCACTGAGCCCAGCTTATTGTCTTCATTGAAGATCAAATATATGAGG
>NW_007278355.1:0-794 GCF_000164805.1 Carlito syrichta | reverse complement strand
AATCAAAGTGTCAGCAGGGTTGCTTCCCCTGAGGCACTTTGAGGGAGAATCTGGTTCATGCCTTTCCCCAGCTGCTGGGGGTTTGCCAGCAGTTTACATATTCTCTGACTTGTAAATGCATCACCCCCATCTCTGTTTTCATCTTCACCTGGTACATTCCTTGTTTGCTGTCTGTGCCCAGATTTCCTCTTCTTATAAGAACATTAGTCATATTGCATTAGAGAACCACATTACTCCAATATGACCTCATCTTAACTAATTATATCCAAAGCAATTCTAAAAGGAGAGACCTCAAAAAAGGCATTTATTTATAAAATGTTTTGTATTTGTCTTTACATGTTTAGACTTCAGTCACCACCAATATACTCTCTGTGTGATGCAATATATCTATTGAGACACTTTTTTCATTGCTCAAAACAGTTTTTGAGCTCATCCATTTTGGTGCCTTCTAGTGCCTCTGACATTTTTTATTTCACCTCTTCTACATTGGCAAAATGTTTCACTTAGAGGACTTTTTTCATCTGGGGAAACAAAGAAAATTTGGTTACAATGAGATCAGGTGAATAGGGAAGGTGGGGCATTAGGTTCCTGCTTCTTTTGGTCAAAAACTGCTGAACATTCAATGGTGTGGACAGACACACTTGAAAATCACCTATCATGAAATGGGCAAATGTGTTGAAAGAATCATAACAAAATTCACTGAAGCTGAACGCAACCTCTCAGTACACTAGCTGACACACTGATGCCGATGGGTTCCTAAGCCACTTACCTAGTGGGGGGGCATTTGTACTACA
>NW_007278354.1:0-811 GCF_000164805.1 Carlito syrichta | reverse complement strand
GGGAACACTTCATCGACAAGAGTACCTGCACAATAAATATTTGTGTACCTAACTCTGAATTGCACCCCACAATTTAAAATTTAAAAAATAGTTGAAATTTAGTATGGTAAGGTCTCTGATGATCTGAGATCTCACAACTTTTAAAAATACACTGATAAAACATAGAATAAGAGCATGTTTATAAATATAAAAACAGGAAATTGACTTTTTATGCACTAAAAAAGCAAATTGATAGTTTTTACAAAGTTAGTACTGTGTTTGATATGTAAGTGAAAACGAGTCAAACTATTTATAATATGTTAATGTGTACTGAGAATAAATAGAGGAGGGTATCAGATGTTCCATTTCTAGTGTAAGAAATAACGGAGTCATGGAAAATATATATGTGTGTGTTAAACATATTGCTTTTATGTGGTTTTTATATATATTGAATATTATCTCTGCCTAGAAATAATTATTTCATGTTTTATATATTTCTATGCTCATGGATTTCCTTTTAAAGTTAGAGTCAGCCACAGTAAAATTTAAATTTGAGTGTTTATCATTTGATATTTGAATAAATGTAAATCATATTGGACCAAAATATGGATGTTAATTAAAAGACAAGAGATAGGTACAGCCTATCTGATTAATTACTCTAGCCTCATGCAATAATCTAGAACGAGAAACAAGATGTATCTACCTAATGTAAGCAACTAGGAAACCAAACAAAATATATTAAACAAATTTGCTACATATTGGAAACAAATAGCAAATTGCAACTGCCACAAAGAGGAGATAACAATGAGTAAGCTCTAAAATTACATCAGCT
>NW_007278353.1:0-987 GCF_000164805.1 Carlito syrichta | reverse complement strand
AGCCCAGAACGACTCTGATAGGAAAACAAGACAGACACACGCAAAGTAAAAACAAAGAATACCACAGACCAATATCACTGATGTACACAGGCATGACAAAGTCTTAGCGAAAACCAAGTTAAACAGAACATTGCTTTTGTGCCTATTGTTAGAAAAAGCAATTGAGGTGATTTTGGCCTTTTCTATATTCATTAGTAAAGGGGTATAAGTTTCTTCATTATATTCTCTAAGTTGGCAATCATACAACCTTAAGTGTTTAATGGAGGAAGCATACCAAAATCATAATAAAATTGTTCTTTCGATGCTTACTATCTGACTAAAGAAACGAAATTTCTGGCATTTAGCTGAAGGTAAATATTAACTTAAGTATCAAGGTATAATTTTTTAACCTCATTTTAGCCTATTTGCCTGTATTTCGAAAAAAGTAGCTTGTTTTACTTCTTTTATCGCAGTATAGGAGATCATATCATGTTAAGCATGAATTTGGTTTTGAGAAACATTTGGTTTCCTACATGCAACCATGTGAATGTACGTTATTCATATTTCGTCATTTTCTGATGACTCTCAAATATGTTTTTGAAACTCGTGGATGAACATTTGTATGGTTTTGAGAACGTAGCTCTGAAACTATGATGTCATAACTATTATAGTCCATCTCTTTTCTTTACATAGGGGATGATTTCTCTCAAATGTATTCCTAAGATTGCAGTTTCTATACTGTAGGCTGTTAGCACATGAACAGCTAACCCCACAGTGTTTCACAATTGTAAAGCCTAACTCACACTTCTAACAGTATAAACATACGCAATGCCTCTTTCTTCATGATTTTTCCAACATTATTCATGTTTCATTTTTCAAAGTTTTTTAAAATTTTATTTTGTGGTTTGATTGTTAGAGTCAGAGTCTAACTCTGTCGCACAGAGTAGACGGTCACAGACACTGCGGCCTCCAACTCCTGGGCTCGGGCGACTCTTCCAGCTCAGCCTT
>NW_007278352.1:0-958 GCF_000164805.1 Carlito syrichta | reverse complement strand
CACTTCACTTAGGACACATGGGGCACTAAGAGGTTAAGTGATTTTCAAATGTTACATAATTGAATGTGCAAATGTCATAATCCCAGCTGTGAGGAGCAAATGAGATGATAGTGCTCAGTAATGCATAAATTAGATAAATAACTTGCAGGTCTAACGTATATGAAAGATCCTAACAGAATTTCAGTGCTTTTTATTTTAATTGTTTTTTTAAAAATAGTCTATCCTAATGTTGTGTATTATGAAATGTGTTTAAGTAACGATCAGACTCACTGCGGGAAATATTTAGATTTTTAGATTTTATTTTGTGTGAATTCGACAGTAAGAAGAGTTATGTACAATGCCATGATACTTCATGAGTTTTTAAGTAGGTAAATATTTAGAACTGGTATTTAGAGCTAGTATCCTCACATTTCTCAAGTTTGGCCCTTTAGTAAGCACCAATTCTGGCACCAGTTTTTACTCCATTTCTGACCTGTGTTCCCAAACTTAAGAGACATGGTGATTCCTTAGCTCTGAAACCTCTCATCCCCAAATAGAAATGCCGCCAGTTATTCATAATAAGTGTACCCATTGCTCAGGTACAAAAAGAAAAAAAAATGAGAAAAACAGCAATTATCTACAAATAACACACTACTCTGGCATGATAAAGTCCTCAATTTTATGCATAGAGAAATTCACTTATGTTAACTGAAAAATATTGTGTTACTTGTTCAGCATGTTTCTCAAATTATGAAATCATATCATAAATTCTTCATGAGTTCTTATATACCATCTTATGAGGGATGCATATATGCCAAGGTCTAGTTTCTGTAGAAATGTCAAACACATCCCAGTTACAAAAATGGTTCTCTTAAATTGCCATTTCCCTCACTTTTCTTCTAATGCCTTCATGTTTAATATTCTCATCACGTTTAATCACTTTCATCTTTAATCTCCATGTCTACTTCTGGACCCATCT
>NW_007278351.1:0-775 GCF_000164805.1 Carlito syrichta | reverse complement strand
GACCACACAAAAATCTGCACATGGGTGTGTGTGAAGATTTATCATAATTAATAAAACTTGGGAGTAATAACAGTGTCCTTCAGTAGTTCAACATATGAACAAACTGTGGTACAACAAGGCATTGGAATATTATTCAGAGCTTGAAAAGAAATAAGCTATCAATCTGTGAAAAGACATGGGGAAGCTTAAATGCATATTACTGTGAAAGAAGCCAGTCAGAAAAGACTACATACTGTAGCCTTTATGTGACATATTGTCATACTTACTATGACATTTTGGAAAGACAGAACTATAGAGACAGTGGTTCCCTGATATTGGGGGTAGGGAGAGATGATCAGGCAGAGTACAGAAACCTTGTATGGGAGTGAAGTTATTCTATACAGTACTCCAGTGGTGAACACATGTCATTGTACAGTCATCAAAACCTAGACAATGTACAACACCTACAGTGAACCCTAATGAAAACACAGTGGACTTTGGGTGATGATGATGTGTGAATATAGTTTCATCAGTTCTGACAATGTCCCCAGGTGGTGTAGGATGTTGATAGTGTCAGATTTTGGGCATGTTCAGGGTAAGAGAGTTTATGGGAACTCCTTGGGATTTCCACTTACTTTGGCTGTGAACCTAAAACTACGCTAAAAAATAAAGTTTACTAATTAAAAAGTACATACGCATATATCCTTTGACATTGTTAAAATTTACTTCATACAATCTGTCCATTTATTTTACTACTAGCTCTACCCTAGAGGTGATCAAATAAATAAATGCCTCT
>NW_007278350.1:0-772 GCF_000164805.1 Carlito syrichta | reverse complement strand
TACACGAGCGAAGCAGAGTCCTGTCCTTTGTCGGCTCAAAAGCAGGGGGCCGATGGCATCAACAATCGCATAGCCCCTTGGAAAGACAGCCTCTGCAGTCATGGGTGGACCACCAACCATGGAAACACAGCTCAATGGAAAGAGTTTTTGCTGCTGCTTTATGCTGCTTGGACTCGGGACAAGCATCGGACACAGCGTCCACTGGTCCCTCCCACAGGAGAGTGCCAGCCGCGAAGGCCCATCCCCAAAGGAAATACTGTGAAATAGGAAGTACCCGGAACAACACAGTAGCATGGGCACGGTTAGGAGGTTCTAAAACAGATGCAACTTAATATCCTTGACCCTTGACCCACTGACCAGAAATCAGGAAGGCCAGAGGTGCTATCTAGAGGTGGAGAACGGAGAGTCTTCTGGTGAGGCCTAGTGCCCAGATGTCAGGCACGACCGAGGGCCTCGCACGAGGCTGATTTATCACATTTGCAACGTTCAGGGATGGGGAGTCAGAAGACCCCATGACCACCTCAGCTCTGTGTCTGAGTCTCTGAGGGACCATGGTAAGAGTATTGACATAGGGGGCGGTGGGCTCCATTGCCAGGTACCAGACTAGGTGACTCGTGAATGTTAACTTAAATAATTTGGCAAATCACTGATTATCTCCAATTCCTCAGTGGAAAATAGATGAACTAATTTGTCTAATCTGTAAAGTCACCTCCAATTCTGACATTTTGGTATTCTGTGATTCTACAATCACAGACTCTAGTCCCAGAGATCT
>NW_007278349.1:0-739 GCF_000164805.1 Carlito syrichta | reverse complement strand
GGTACATGTGAGGATTACCATGTAATTAAGTTGCATGCAGGTATGTTTAAAGACTTCAAGCAAGCCTTCCCTCCCCCTAGTAGTAGACATGGTACCCAATCGGTGGTGGGTACCCATTTCTCCCCCCAATCCCTCTCTCCTTTAGCAGTGCCTGGTGTTGTTTGTGTTTGTGTGCCCAATGTTTAGGACCAGTTTATGAGCAAGAAAATGTGGAACATTATAGCACTTAGTAAATAATCTTTCAGTAACAGGACAGAATTGAAGACCAAAAATTAAAGAGGCATGAGATTGGTTTCTAGACTTACTTGCTAGAATGATGGTCTCCAGTTTCATTCATGTTTCTGCAAAGGACATGATTTTGTTCTTCTTTATGGCTGTGTGGTATTCCATTGTGTCCATGGACCACATTTTCTTCATCCAGACCACTTTTGATGAGCATCTGGGTTGGCTCCATGGTTTTGCTATTATGAGTAGTGCTGCAGTGAACATGTTTGTGCAGGTGTCTTTTTGGTAGAATGATTTATGTTTTCTCTGAAAGTGAGCTTGCTGTCGCTCCATTTTTAGTGCTTTGAGAAAACAGTACATTGCTTTATAAAAAGGTTGAACCAGATTAATTCCCCCAAACAGTGTAGATGCATTATCTTTTCTCTGCAGCCTTGCCAGCACCTGTTGCTTTTATACTTTTTAATATTATTTTGGCTCTGTTTTAAATTGATCACTTGAGCCCAGCAGATTGAGT
>NW_007278348.1:0-735 GCF_000164805.1 Carlito syrichta | reverse complement strand
AAACAAATTACAGCGCATGAGATGAGATAAGTCGTAACAAGGTAAGCATACTGGAAAGTGTGCTTGGAATAGACAAAGTGTAGCTTAAATCACAAAGCACCCGGCTTACACCCGGAAGATTTCACAAATGACCACTTTGAACATAATCCTAGCCCAATATGAACTAACTAAATTATACTAAATCTTGTAAACCAAAACATTTACCTTTAACCTTAAAAGTATAGGAGATAGAAATTTATATAGGCGCTATAGACAAAGTACCGCAAGGGAAAGATGAAAGATACCTTATTAAAGTACAAAAAAGCAAAGACACTCACTTTTACCTTTTGCATAATGAATTAGCTAGAACAATTTCACAAAGAGAACTGTAGCCAAAACCCCCGAACCCAGACAAGCTACTTGTGAACAGCCATAAGAGCATACTCATCTATGTCGCAAAATAGTGAGAAGATTTACAAGTAGTGGTGAAAAGCCTACCGAGTTTGGTGATAGCTGGTTGTCCAAAATAGAATATAAGTTCAACTTTAAATTTACCTACAGAATAAATAATCCCCATGTAAATTTAAATGTTACTTTAAAGAGGGACAGCTCTTTAGAAATAGGAAACAACCTTACTTAGAGAGTAATTAAAATCTTTTCCATAGTTGGCCTAAAAGCAGCCACCCATTAAGAAAGCGTCCAAGCTCAACTTACCAGAAATGCCTTAATCTCAAAAACCAAATGCAACTCCTACAA
>NW_007278347.1:0-763 GCF_000164805.1 Carlito syrichta | reverse complement strand
CCCTCTCTCCCCCTTCTTTTTATTTTTTTTTTGAGTTGGAGTCTCACACTGTCTCCCAGACTGGAGTGCAGTGGCCATTCCCGGCCACCTCAGCCTCGACCTGCTGGGCTCTGGCGATCCTGCCGCCTCAGCCTTCCAAGTAGCTGGAACTACAGGCGCACTCTACTACGCCCGGCTAATTTTTGATTTGTTGTAGAGGTGAGGTCTCACCAAGTTGCCCAGGCGGGTCTCGAACCCGCGGGTTCAGGCAATCCACTCACCTCAGCCTCCCAAAGGGTGCAGGATTACAGGCTGAGCCACCGAGCCCGGCTCTCTCCCCCTTCTTACAGAATGATCATTTGTAACTAAGAATGGTGCAATTCCACCTTTGATCCTTGGGGCTCACAGTGAAGCCTGGCACATAGAAGTTAGTCAGAAAATACTTCGCGGGCTCAGGCAATTCACTCACCTCAACCGCCCAAAGCACGGAATTACAGACTGAGCCACCAAGCCCGACTTAACCTTTAAAAAAAAATAAATTATTATAAATCTCCTTTAAAGAAGGAATGGAGAAAATGAGAGCGCCACAGGGGGATATTAAAATTTGTTTTACTTATGTGAGAAATTGACTTTGATCTTAAATGATTAAAATGTCCAACTGTGGGAGGATCTTCATCGCGGGCACTTGGGGCCGCCATCTTAGGTTGCGGGAGTAAGAGAAGAAGCAGTGAGGGGTAGGTCTTTTCTGCCACCCTCCATGTGCCCGGAAGGGCCAGCTGGCTGG
>NW_007278346.1:0-650 GCF_000164805.1 Carlito syrichta | reverse complement strand
CGGAGGTATGTGGAGCTCTTTGGCATGTTTTCTTTCTGACCACGTTGGCGTGTTTCCCTGTGTTAATGTTACGTGGGAGTTGTTGCGGGGTGTCAGACACCTACTCTGCACAATGAATGGTACCTGCTGTCAATCTCTTTTATTGTGGGGGCGGGGCTCCGGGTCTCTCGCCATTGTGAGGCTGCAGCGCCCTGGCATGAGGACGGCGCTTCGCGTCCGGGCCGCGTGACCTGCTGGGTTGACGCGATCCTTCCTCAGAATCCTGCCTGCGAGCACCGAGGCGCAACGCGGTTCAGCCTCCCGGGCCGCGGCCTCCCACGGAGTGCTTCGGACTCCCGCGCTGCGGGACCCCAGAGTGTGGCTCGCTGCGACCGGGACGACCGCGGAGCTGGGCCCCCCGCTGGCCGCGGAGCTGGGCCCCCCGCTGGCGGCGGAGCTGGGCCCCCCGCAGGCGGCGGAGCTGGGGCCCCCCTACCACGTCGAGGGAACGTGAGTCAGGCCGCTCTTGGACATGGACCCTTAACCGTGAGTTCACAGACTCTTCTTTCCTTGTATTTTCTTACCTGTGTTGTGGCTTTTGCTGGAAGTGGAACTGCTGGCTTATGCATGAGTGTATCCAGTTTTCTGAGAAGTGTGTGTGGAAGGACTGC
>NW_007278345.1:0-679 GCF_000164805.1 Carlito syrichta | reverse complement strand
GTTGGCTTCCTG
The DNA here is from genome assembly GCF_000164805.1 of Carlito syrichta. NCBI lineage: Eukaryota > Metazoa > Chordata > Mammalia > Primates > Tarsiidae > Carlito > Carlito syrichta. The sequence goes on along the minus strand of NW_007278345.1, from coordinate 667 downwards.
GGCAGTTCTACTTGACTTCTTTTACTTTTCTTTTTTTTTTTTTATTTGAGTTGGAGTCTCGCTCTGTCACCCAGACTGGAGAGCACTAGTCGCTCCCGACCACTGCATCCTCAACTTGCTTGTCAATGGCAATCCTTCTGCCTCAGCCTTCCAAGTAGCTGGAGCTATGGGCGTGTGCTACCACTCCCAACTATTTATTTAAATTTTATTGTAGAGATGAGGTCTCACCAAATTGCCCAGGTGGGTCTCGAACCCGTGGGCTCAGGCAGTCAGCTCACCTCAGCCTCTCAAAGTGCTGGAATTACAGGCTGAACCACCGAGCCCAGGTACTTTTAGTTTTCTTAAGCCTTTGGGGCTTCCGATTTAATCATGGAAATAATGTTTCTAGAGTAATGGTGGGTGGCCAGAAGGTTATAAGCGGCTTTTGTTTGATCCAGGCTTATGTGTGAATAATTCTTTTGTTTTCCATTTTATTCCTTTAAGGGACAGCTGTAAGTGGATTTTTTTAAAAAGGATATATCTATATAGTGTGCCCCAGGAATGCAAAACTTTATATTTGCAGCTCGGTCTTTCCGGGTTTTGTTTGCATGAATTAAATATTTATTCAGCAACTTACTCTCTGTTGTAAATGGCCAAAAGACACCTGACTGCACACAGAGAGTGTGTG
>NW_007278344.1:0-846 GCF_000164805.1 Carlito syrichta | reverse complement strand
ATAGAGGGATTTCCTTCTTCCTGATATATCACAGTGGGACGAGGGCAGGGTCGATTTTTAGATCGTCTAGGAATCACCAAATGTTTATCCACAGAGCTAGTACTGATTTACACTCCCGCGAGCAGTGTAGAAGTGTTCCCTTTTTGTCATTTCCTCGCCAGCATCTGTTGTTTTTGGAATTATGGATGACAGCCATCCCGACTGAACTTAGGTGACCTCTCAATGTAGTTTTCATTTGCATTTTCGGATGACTAATGAGGCTGAGCTTTTTGACATGTCTTTGGTGGCTGCGTGTGTGTCTGTTGTTGAGAAGGGTCTGTACATATCGTTTGCTCACTTTGGAATGAGGCTGTTTGTTTTTTCCTAGTCGGCACGTGGGAGTTCCTGGTAGATCCCAGATGATCATCCTTTATCTGATGTACATTTGCAAATATCTTTTTTCCAGTCGGCGGCTTGTTTTTCTCTTTTTGGAGTCAGGGCCTCACTCTGATGACCAGAGTGGAGTAGAGTGGTACAATCATACCTGACCACAGGGTGGACCTCCTGGGCTCAGGCAATCCTCCCAGACAGCTACAAATACAAGCCTGTATCTCCATGCCCAGCTCACTGATGACATTTTGGAGATAGAGATGAGGCTGCGTGATGTTAGACAGTCGCGTCTCCAAGTCCTGGTCTCCAGCCATCTTCCGTCCTCAGTCTGCCAAAGTGCTGGACGAGAGGGGGGAGATTCCAGGCCTGGCCTACCCTTAGCAGGAGTCGTCCTGGTGCGCGATGAAGTGTGCTTTGATTGCTGGGATACGCTTCCCAGCTGTCCATAGCCAACGATTTCGCTTGCTTTTCTTATGG
>NW_007278343.1:0-633 GCF_000164805.1 Carlito syrichta | reverse complement strand
CACTTTCTGCTTTCACCACAGTCCAGTAAACCAAACACAGAGGCAATGGTATAAAACCCTAACGATTGATCCATGGAACAGAACGAACACTGAGGAATCAGTGGACACATTTATGGCCACATACATTCCGTGGGAATAGGGCAGTCCTTCCACACACACTTCTCAGAAAACGGGATACTCTCATGCATAATCCAGCAGTTGCACTTCCAGCAAAAGCCACAACACAGGTTAGAAAATACAAGAAAAGAAGAGTCTGTGAACTCACGGTTAAGGGTCCATGTCCAAGAGCGGCCTGACTCACGTTCCCTTGACGTGGTAGGGGGGCCCCAGCTCCGCCGCCTGCGGGGGGCCCAGCTCCGCCGCCAGCGGGGGGCCCAGCTCCGCGGCCAGCGGGGGGCCCAGCTCCGCGGTCGTCCCGGTCGCCGCGAGCCACACTCTGGGGTCCCGCAGCGCGGGAGTCCGAAGCACTCCGTGGGAGGCCGCGGCCCGGGAGGCGGAACCGCGTTGCGCCTCGGTGCTCGCAGGCAGGATTCTGAGGAAGGATCGCGTCAACCCAGCAGGTCACGCGGCCGGGACGCGACGGGCCGTCCTCACGCCAGGGCGCTGCAGCCCCGCAAGGCAAGAGACCCGGAG
>NW_007278342.1:0-974 GCF_000164805.1 Carlito syrichta | reverse complement strand
TGATTGAGATGTTTCATGCTATAATTAACAAGTGGATGGTGATTCATTCTTAATTTCATTTGATAAAAGAATTATGGCATTCATGATTGAAAGTAAGTATGGGCCGTGCAGTTAACACTACATTAACATTCAGTCTCAGTTGAGGAGTGGAGTGGGGGAGAGGGACTGGTGTCTGGCTGCTCACATTGCAATCATCCGTTACTCCTCAAGTCTGCCAGAAGAGTAGCATCCATTAAAAGCTTTATATTTGAATTAGTCATGGGTACTGTCGTCCTTAATTTCTGAACTCTTATCTTTGGTTTCACAATTTCTCTTCCATCTTACTTCTGGGTGCTGTTGTTGAGGTATCTTTTGCTGAGGTGGACAGAAAGCAACTTCACTTTCTATCATGGAGTGAAGATTCTTATTGTGTTCAGAGAAGGCCAATTCTAATTTATGACTGATGGAGTTATTTAAAGTCTAGAGAAATTAAAGTTTTTTTATAGTGTACTATCTCTAAGATGGCACAGTTATCTGCTCATGATACCCTGCATTTCTCCTGACTCAAGGGCAAACAATGCATATTCTGAGTATTTTCAGAAGTCAAGAAAAGCAGGCACAATTTAGGAAAGAAGGCAGAGAAGCTGTGTGATCACGTTTAGCAATGGCTGGATTTGACAAAAGCAAACAGCACACTTGAGAACTCCAGGTCACCCTGGTCTGGGTTAGAAGCCAGGATTTCCCCTAACCTGCTAGGCAAACTGGACAAGTTACTGAGCTTCCTGGCTCTAAAATCACTCAGAAGCTTATTGGAGAATTGTGCAAACTTACTCCGCCTCCAAAATATTGAGTCAAAACCTGCCTAATAGCAAAGATCCAGTGATCCAAATGAATGTTAAAATTTGATGATAACTAGAGTACCATACAATAGGTCTTCCATAAGTAGTGAGTTAATTCACTTAGAGCGTCTACTATCTCCTTGATGCTGTGGGAGG
>NW_007278341.1:0-799 GCF_000164805.1 Carlito syrichta | reverse complement strand
GGAGGGGCTGACTGGATCCCCACACTTTCCCAGAAAAACTTTCTCTAACTTAGAACGACACGGAGAGCCCCTGTGTTCTAGCAGTGCCTGTTTTGCAGGCACCCCTTTAAGTTTTGGCTATACAGAGAAGACACCCCTATAGCCAGCTGGGGGCAGACAACAACCCAAAAGTCCAACATCTTTATTGGCTAGTTCTTACTCTCTAGGGAGAGTAAGGCTGATGGGTACAACTTTGTGACAGCAAACCCCTCATATATTCATTAAGCAGAAAAAAAATCAGACATGGTAGTCTTAGGTTCGAAATCACCAAGTTGCAAAGAATCAAGGAGCTGCGTTGACATAGATGAAAACTGTTGTAACAAACAACAGTAACAGCACCACTTATGAAATGCCTACTGTGTACTAGGGGCTGTAAGTGTGTTAAATGGCGCGTGAGATGGATGACAGGCTCTCTCAAAGATGAGGAAGTCTGAAAAGAGAATTTCAATAATCACCCCCTTCATACACAGCTACAGATTTTTCATAAGGTCTGGATTCGGAGATGGTCAAGATGCTGGGTGAAAATAGGGTACTTAACACACATCCACACGGATATACAAAGAAACGAACACACAACCACACGTCCACACGACAAGCGGGTTACTGGAATGTTACAAATGCACAGCATGAAGATGCCACAGTCAGCCAAGATAACACAGGAAAGTGGGAACTGACTCTGTCACCCTTCCCCCAAGGCGAGGGAAAAACAACCCCAGAATTCTTAAAATAACTCTCGCTTCCTCTTCCCCGGCCGAGACAG
>NW_007278340.1:0-793 GCF_000164805.1 Carlito syrichta | reverse complement strand
CCGTTCAATAAAGAGATAGCATTTATCAAATGAATGTTAGGATCACCATGCGGTAGGCAGTATAGTCAAAGAAAATGGTGGAAGTACGGCTTTTAGAGGTGCACAAGACCACTTTGAAATGTTATTTGAAATTTGAAAGCATTGTGGAAGTGTGACAACGGAGGCGTGAGTATGCAACAGAACCTCCAACATGCTTAACAATTTCACATGTTATGATAAGTTTGAGATGCATGGGACTGTGTGTGATGCGCACAAGGGAAGATCTGGGAGGCCTTGCCCAGGAACAAGTCCTGCAGTCGTTCACCATCATCAGAAGTGTCTGGATGCTGATGGAAACCACTTTGAGCAGCTCTTGTACTTGCAGAAGTCAAATGTAACTTGGATTCATCTTTTGTTATCAGTATGTATTGAGTATTACAATTTTAATAGTGTTTTTTTTCCTTTCTTAAACTGTGTATACTTTTTTGTCACCCTCCATATATATACACACACACTTGTTTATGTATTGATTTACTATGATGAATTGATGTATGTGGTTATGGAGGATGAGAAGTCCCCCCACCTGAATATCCAAGAAAGTTAGTGGTGTAATCAGGTCTAAGACCAAAAGTCTGAGCACCAGGAGACTCCAGGGTGTGACTCCCAGTCCAAGGGCAGAAGAAGACCTACGTACCAGGCATAGGGCATGCAAGAAGGGAGGGAGCAAAGGGGAGAGGGTTTTTCTCTGTGTTTTGTTCTATCTAGGCCCTCAGGGGATTGGGTGACACCCACCCATGTTGGGAAGAGCAATCTG
>NW_007278339.1:0-828 GCF_000164805.1 Carlito syrichta | reverse complement strand
AAAGAGTTCAACTGTGATTCAACCAATCAATATGCTAGGAGAATAAATACTTTGTATTGTACAGAAAGAGACACCTTGCTTATGCTGGCATCATCACTCTACATCAATGTTAAAATAAAAGGTTTAGCACTTTATTTCTGATGACAATGCTGTCCAGTAAGTTGAGGATCTGGGACTTGTTTCAGAGGGAAGAAAAGGAGGATACATGTAGGTAGTATCTGGTTATAAGAAATTGGCTGGGAGCATCAGCTCATTTTATATATCAGCCGCAGGAATGTTAAATCAAGATATTATCCAAAAATCTCTAATGATAAAATCTATATCCTCAGCTGAATTACTGAGCCATCCAGGCCCAGACATTCATTACAGCTATAGAAAATCCTTTATCATGTAGCAGTGCTATATATCTGAATTCTAGTAATCTATGAACTTTCATCCTCTTTCCCATACTTTACGCTCACTAAACTTTCTTTGTCTGTCCATCTATGAACACAGTTTAATCTGTGTTAGATCCAGCTGAATCTCAGATTCAAAACCTTTAGAAGTCAGGTAAGTGACTTCTAAGACTTGTGATCAGGCAGATGTGAAGACAGCAAGGAACACATTGTCTTAGTGCCAATGCAGAACAGATAATCAAGTAGATAACATTAGCTAAAATGTCCTTTGCTGTCTTTTATATTCATTACTAGATGCTTAAAACCAAAATCTCCTCATTCTGGAAAGGTGCTAATAAACTATATGACTGGACGGGTAGTGGTGGATTAAGCCTGTAATCCCAACACTTTGGAAGGTGAGGCAAGAGGATTTCCTAACACCCCCCCCCCCCGA
>NW_007278338.1:0-797 GCF_000164805.1 Carlito syrichta | reverse complement strand
GTTAACCTTTGTGCATGGGGATAGATAGGGGTCCTGTTTCAATCTCTGCATGTGGTCAGCAATTTCCCAGCACCATTTACTGAATAGGTTTTCCTCTCGCATTGGTAGGTGGTGGGGGCTTTGTCAAAGATGAGTTGGTTGAGAAATTGAGGTTTTGCTTCTGGAATCTCAATTCTGTTCCATTGATCTATATGCCTGTTCCTGTACCAATACCAAGCTGTTTTGATGATTGTAGCTTTATAGTAAAGTTTGAAATCTGGTATTGTGATACCACCTGCTTTGTTTTTTTTGCTGAGGATTGTTCTGGCTATTCTTGGATGTTTGTGTTTCCATATGAATTCCTGTGTTGTTTTTTCTAGGTCTGAAAAGAATGTTGTTGGTAATTTAATGGGTATTGCATTGAATTTGTAGATTGCCTTAGGTAAGATGGACATCTTCACAATGTTGATTCTTCCGATCCATGAGCATGGGATATTTTTCCACTTGTTCATGTCGGCTTTGATTTCTTTGAGCAGTGTTTTGTAATTTTCATTGTAAAGGTCTTTCACGTCTCTGGTCAGGAAGATGCCAAGGTATTTCATTTTTTTTGTGGCTATTGTGAATGGAACTGTGTTTTTTATTTGGGTTTCTGTTTGTTTATTATTGGTGTAGAGAAATGCGATTGTCTTTTGTACATTTATTTTGTATCCTGAGACTTTGCCAAAGGCTTTTATCAATGTAAGGAGACCTTTGACAGATTCTCTTGGGTTTTCAAGGTACGCCATCATGTCATCTGCATAGAGAGATAACTTGACTTC
>NW_007278337.1:0-503 GCF_000164805.1 Carlito syrichta | reverse complement strand
TGAAACGGAATGAAGAGGAATGGAATGAAGTAAAAGGAAGAAGAATGGAAAGGAGAGTAAAGGAATACAGAGGAATGGAATTGAGTATAATGAAATGGAATGCAAGTGAGTGAAATGGAAAGGAAAGGAATGAAATGAAATGGAAAAGAATGGAATGGAATGGCATTCAGAGGAATAAAATGGAATGCTGAGGAATGGAATGGAGAGGAATGGACTCTAGAGATAGAGAATGAATTGGAATAGAATGGACAGGATTTGTATGGATAGAAATGGAAGGGGATGTAGAGGAATCGAATGGCAATGAATTCAAAAGAATGGAAAAAGATGGAATGGAATATAGAGGAATGCGATGGAGAAGAATAAAATAGAATTGAGAGGAATCAAACGGAATGGAGAGGAAAGGAAAGGATGAAATGGAATGGATTGAAGAAGAATGGAATGAGAGGAATGGATTGGACTGGAAGTGAATGGAGAGGAAAGGAGTGGAATGGAATAGAATGGAG
>NW_007278336.1:0-375 GCF_000164805.1 Carlito syrichta | reverse complement strand
CCATTCCATTCATTTCCTCTCCATTTCATTCCATTCCAGTCCATTCCATTGCATCCCATTCCATTCCACTCTTCTCCATTCCCTTTCTCTACATTACAATCTACAACTCTCCATTCCATTCCACTCCTCTGCATTCCAATCCATTCATTATCTCTCCTTTACATTCGTTTCCATTCCACTCCTCTAAATAACTTTCCATGTTTTCAATGTCTTTCCATTCCCTACTATAGGAATCCTCTACGTTTGATTCCATTCCATTCCATTCCATTCCATTTCATTCCTCTCCATTCCATTCCACTTGTCTCCTCTCTATTACATTCTTCTCCATTCCATTGCATTAATCTCAATTCCATTTCATTCTCCTCCATTCCATTC
>NW_007278335.1:0-792 GCF_000164805.1 Carlito syrichta | reverse complement strand
CAAATACTCATGAAGTTCATGGTCCAGAGGCACAGGCTCACTAAAATACTGAGCACTCCTGGGACTACTGAATGCTTTCACTCCCCACCACTCCTCACCATCTTATTACCAAAGGCTTATTAACACCAACTTCTTTTACCTAGCATATCATGTACAGCTATCAAAAAAATTACAAGCATACTAAAAGGCAAAAAGAAACCCTCCAAAACCTGAAGAGACAGAGCAAACATTAGAACCAGATTTAGCTATGGCAGAGGTGTTGCAATACCCAGACTGAGAATTTAAAACAATTATGTCAAAGCAAGATATACAAAAACATTGAGATAGTTCTGAAAGATGTAACACACTTGTATGAGAAATCTAAGAAGGAGAGCAAAGAGGGTAAAAAACAAATGTTTTTAAAATAATGACTGAATGATTTTCTCAAATTAACGTCAGGCACAAAACCACAGATCCAGGAGGCTCAAAGAACACCAAACAGCATAAATGCCAAAACAAAGCAAAACCACTATACCCAGTCCTATCATATTCACATTACAGAAACTAGAGTTAAAATAAACAAGTCTGAAAGAAACCAGAAGGAACAGAAACACTGATATAAAAGTCAAGATAGCAATTACATCTAATTTCTCTTCTGAAATCACATAAGTAAGAAGGAGCTAAGTAAACATTTAAAGTTTTCAGAAAGAAAACAAAGAAGAACAAAAAACTTGCCAACCAAGTTTTGTACCTTACAAATTATTCTTTATTTAAAAAAAAAAAGTATTACCTGTAGAACTTGTCCTTCAAAAA
>NW_007278334.1:0-561 GCF_000164805.1 Carlito syrichta | reverse complement strand
ATGGTACTTCCGTCCAGGGCTGCTGTGATTCCCATCACACACACACACACACACACACACACACACACGGCAGAGCCTCACAAATGGCTGCTGTGATTCCCATCACACACACACACACACACACACACACACACACACATACACACACACACGGCAGAGCCTCACAAATGGCTGCACGAGCGTGAGGTATTGCTATTTACAGGCACTGGCCTGTATACTGAAAGCTTTTTCTCCTGAGACTTGAAAGTTTGTGGTTTTAACACGCAGTCTTAGGATCTAAAGTAACTGAAGTTTCATTCAAGGCTCCGGTGAAAGGATGAATTATGTTTTTCTTAGAACTGCAACAGCCTGCCATCCTTGGAGAATTTCTCAGTAGGTCCATTTGTCTCACGTAAACCAAGTTTGTGTTGGCCCCTTTATAATTATTACCCTGTCCCTCTCTCTTGTCAGATGTTCAATAGGTTTGTCTTTACCACCCAAATGTGGTTACGTGTCTGTGCTCAGAAAGTCAAAACAAGCCCCCAATGGAAATACAAAGTATTTAACGTAACTGATCTTTAA
>NW_007278333.1:0-794 GCF_000164805.1 Carlito syrichta | reverse complement strand
TAGAGGAAGAAAGGGCTCACTAGAAATTCCAAATTTCACTTGCATAAATTACTACATAGCAAATCATTACATATACCCCACATCTCCAAAATAAGGTAAAATTACAATAATATATATATATATCACATGCATGCTTTCCCAATCTTGAATGCATGTTGAAATATGTCCTTTGCAACAGGCAGGCTCCCACATCTGCTTCCTGGACCACAGGCTGTTTTGGTATGAAAGGTCATATAAAGGTCTTCAGAACTTCTATGACATGCCAAAGCAAATGATACAGTTGACTCTTGAACAACACGAGTTTGAGCTGTATGAGACCACTTACACATCGATTTTCTACTGCCTGTGCCATGACCTCCACATTTCTTCTCGACCTACTCAATGTGAAAATGACAAGAGTAAAATCTTTATGGTGATCCTCTTTCACTTACTGAATAATACATACATTTTCTCTTCCTCATGAATTTCTTCTTATGTTCTTTCCTCTAGCTTACTTTATTGCAATAATATGTAGAAGATACATAAACAAAATATGTGTTCATCAACTGTATATGGTATTGGAAAGGTTTTTAACCAATAGTAGGCAATTAGTAGTTAAGTACTGGGGGAATCAAAATTTATAAGCAGATTTTCCACTGCCCAGGAGGTCAGTGACCTTAATCCCCCGCATCATTCAAGGGTCAATTTTGATTGCATTCTTAGTGAAGCCACAGACATTACCACACCACCAAAGATGTGGAATTAGCAAGGCACAATTCCAATTGCATTCCTTCTAGCACCCCAGATCAGCTGGT
>NW_007278332.1:0-725 GCF_000164805.1 Carlito syrichta | reverse complement strand
TTCACAAGAGTACAGGCAAAAGATTAAAAACACACATGAACCAACTCCAAAACCAAAAGAAAGACAACAAACAAGCAGGAACAACTCTGTAAGAACTTATGACAGGGATCAACTCTTGCATTTCAATTATTAGCCTAAAATGTGAACAGACTAAATGCACCACTGAAAAGACATAGAATGGCAAAATGGAAAAAATATCATCAGGCAACAATCTATTGCCTTCAAGAGACTCACCTCACTAGAAAGGACACCCACAGACTCAAAGTAAGAGGATGGGAAACAAATTTTCAGGCAAACGGAATACAAAAGAAAGGAGAAGTAGCAGTCTTAATTTCAGACAAAATAGCCCTCAAGCTATTAAAAATAAAAAAAGATACAGAAGGCCATTACATAATGATAAAAGGCTCAATCCATCAACAAGAATTATCTATCCTAAACATATATGCACCCAACATAGGTGCGCCAACTTTCATAAAGCAACTTCTTGGAAAACTAAAGAAAGATATCGACTCTAACACTATCATAACTGGGGACTTTAATACCCCACTCACAACCCTAGACAGATCATCAGGACCAAAAATCAGCAAGGAGATCCGGAACCTCAATGTGACTTTGGACCAAATGGACTTAATTGATACCTACAGAACACTCCATCCAAAGATCACAGAATATACATTCTACTCATCACCACATGGAACATATTCTAAGATCGACCACATACTAGG
>NW_007278331.1:0-748 GCF_000164805.1 Carlito syrichta | reverse complement strand
GGTTACATGGGTATATGTATTTGTCAAAACTCATCTAACTGAACATTTAAAAGAATATAACTGTAACTTGATAAAGCTTATCAAGTAAAAGATATTTTCTAGGTGATTCAAGCATACTTCTAGGTCTGGGAGTCACTGACCCTTTGGTACTGGAGAAAGGCAAGGTCATAAGAGAACTTGAGCCACTCTGGGGCTTTTTTTTGTTTTTTGGCATTTGTACTTCATTGAGAGAACTTCTGACCCCCAGGTAACCTTCAAGATCAAGTCTTCTGAATCCTGAATTTTCTATATGAGAAAACTGAAGTTCAGAAAGATGGAGAGACTATTTTAAAGTCACACTGTAAAATGCCAGCAAATATCCGACAACAATTTCTGACAACTTTTGCTTTCTTGTATCACAATGCATCTTCTGTGGTAACAATATTTATTCACGTAGTAAAGGGTGGCTTTGAGTTTGGAATATAGCCAAAAGTCATTTGGAGTAAACTCTGGCTAAAAAGTGGTTGATTAAGCTGAAGGAGAATCAATTGAGGTTTCCTTTTTTCTTTTTTTACTAAACACCTACTTTCTTGAAGAATTGTCAGGAGACAGAAGAAATTAGAGAACTATGGCACAATCATTTTCCTTTGCACAAAGTCTTCAGTTTTTCCATATTATAATAACGGTTTTTACAAAAATGTAAAAAGTTTCTACATTTTTACAATAATTCTCCTGGACTATTTGATGCTGGAGGATGACATCTACATAA
>NW_007278330.1:0-741 GCF_000164805.1 Carlito syrichta | reverse complement strand
TGTGTAAAGAAAGCCTTTCCCACTTGTAAAATCATGAGCTGCTGGACATGGTGGCTCACATTTGTAATCCCAGCATTTTGGGAGGTGGAGGTGAGAAGACTGCCAGAGCCTAGGGGTTTGAAACCAACCTGGACAACTTGGCAATACCTAATCTCTACAATGAAAAAAAAAACAGGCATGGTAGTGCAGGCCTGTCGTTCCAGCTACTTGGAAGGCTGAGGCAGAAGGATCACCTGAGCCCAGCATGTTGAGGCTGGGATTGTGCCACTGCACTCCAGCCTGGGTGACAGAGTGAGACTCTGATTCAAAAAAATTAAAACATGATGAGCAAATTCTACAAATGTTCACTGAACCCCAACTCAGTGGCTGAGATAAGAGATCTGTTGCTTCTACAGTCACATAGACTAAGAACTCAGAGTTATTGACAGGGCTCAGTGACACCCCTAGATTAATGAAATTTGCGAGGACCATGTAGCCACCTCACTAAAGCCAATGGCAAAGAGAGAGAAAGTTCTTGCAATAAACATTAGGCATGAGATGAAACACTGAGTCACAGAAACCTACTTGAGGAGATCTGCATTTCTATTGTGAAATATAGATATGCTGGCCATTTTCAGGAATATCGAACATTTAGAGCTGCTCACGAGGTATTTTAATTTGCTTCTTTTTCTTTTTTTTTTGAGTTGGAGTCTCACTCTGTCACCCGGACTGGACTGCAGTGGCCACTCCCAGCCACCACCG
>NW_007278329.1:0-749 GCF_000164805.1 Carlito syrichta | reverse complement strand
TGGAACTTGAGAACATCCCCCGATCAGTGACGCCTTGGGCTACAGAGCAGTGGCCATTCCTGGCAACCTGACAGGCACCTCCAGGAGAGGTACAGGCCCGTCCATGGGTTCATTTGCAGAGGATGCACTAAATCACTCCCATCCTGGCCATGGAGAGGCTCCCAGGTTTTACTTTTAGAAGGATTCTGACATTTCCAAACGGCCCCATTGGCCAGGACTATAGATGACAACGTCTTGGCAAACACTTGTGCATAGTGCCCCATGGCATCACTGGCCAGTTGGCAGCTCCTGACTCCAGGAATCTGCCTGTGTGTCTGCCTGCTGGTGACCTCCCAACATGGCGGGACAGAAGGACCTGACTGTCTAAAGAGGAGCCCTAGGTTGAAATTATGTCCTTTCTCAGTGTGGCTTTAGAGGCAGGAAGAGTTTGCACTGATGAACATAACCGAGCATTTCAGAGACTGTGAGTTACCTGGGGTGCTAGCTGCCGGGGCCTGTCATATCACAAGGTGTCACAGGTGGAGGTCTACAGGAGGACTCGATCACGTGGCATTTGGATATCCCATTTCTCATATTGAGGTGAGTCTTTCCTGCAAAGTTGTCAAATGCTGATATGTGACTCTTCCTCCCTGGAAACCAGGGCTCTCACATGCTCCTGTGATCCATGCCTCTCAAGCGACCAACAACCACTCTGGGACTGGGGCTCATCATGTAGATCTGGACCTTTCTCAAATGCACGTGCATGGGTT
>NW_007278328.1:0-875 GCF_000164805.1 Carlito syrichta | reverse complement strand
TAGTTTCCCCACCACTGTCAGTCATTTCTTACAGTATTACGTTGGATGTTCAAGGTCCACTATATGAGTGAGAACATGTGATACTCAGATCTTTGTTTCTGCGAGAGGTCACTCAGTATTACAGACTCTAGTTCCATCCAGGTTGCTGCGATATTCATGATTTTGTTCTTTTTTATGGCTGCATAGTATTCCATCATGTATATGTACCACATTTTTAAAATCCAGTCCTCTTTTGATGGACAGCATGGTTGCTTCCAGGTTCTTGCTATTGTGAATAATGTTGTGATAAACATATGTGTGCAGATATCTTTTTTATAGAGTGATTTGAGTTTTTTAGGATATATTCCCAGTAGGGGGATTGCAGCATCATATGAGAGGTCAATACTTAGAGCTTTTAGGAATAGCCATATTGTTTTCCAAAGAGTTTGCACTTGTTTGCATTCCCACCAACAGTGTAGAAGTGTTCCTTTTTCACCACACCCTCTCCAGTAACTGTTATTTTTTGAGTTATTGATAATTGCCACTCTGACTGGAGTTAGGAGGTATCTCAATGTGGTTTTGATTTGCATCTCCCTGATGATTGGTGAGGTTGAACATTTCTTCATGTGTCTGTTGGCTGCTCGGATGTCTTCCTTTGCAAAGTATCTGTTCGTATCTTTTGCCCACTTTATAATGGAGTTGTTTTTTTTTTCTTTTCAGCACATTTGAGTTACTTGTAGATCCAAGATGTTAAGCCTTTGTCAGACCTGGATTTGGTAAATACTGTTTTCTCAGTCTGTAGGCTGTCTCCCTACTCTCTTGATAGTTTCTTTGACTTTGCAGAAGCTTGTCAGTTTAATGAGGTCCCACTTGTCTATCTTTTCTCTTATGGCCTG
>NW_007278327.1:0-770 GCF_000164805.1 Carlito syrichta | reverse complement strand
CCTGGATGGGTATGCATTTTTAATGGTCCCTTGAAAGTCAGGACCACCTCTCTTCTCTCCCACCTGGGCATCAGAAGCCTAGGACTCTCACTGGAAGTACAGTTTAGAAGCTGAGGGAGAGATGGAGCTTGTGGAAGAGGAGCAAGGACATAGGCTGAAATATAGGAGCAACTTGAGAAATAGAGCAGAGAGGAATGAGTCTCAGTCATTGAGTAATTCATTTCTTGTGTATGACACTTAAACTACTTTTTACAATCAGTAGCTAGTTAGAAATCTCCCTGTTGCCATTTTATTTTATTTTATTTTGAATTGGAGTCTCACTCTGTTGCCCAGACTGGAGTGCAGCGGCCACTCCCGGTCACCGCAGCCTCGACCTGCTGGACTCTGGCGATCCTTCTGCCTCAGCCTCCTGAGTAGCCAGAATTACAGGCATGCACTACCATGCCTGGCTAATTTTTTGTTTTATGGTAGAGATGAGGTCTTGCCTGCCCAGGCGGGTCTCGAACCTGCGGGCTCAGGCAATCCACTCTCCTCAGCCTCCCAAAGAGCGGGATTACAGGCTGAGCCACTGAGCCCGGCTCCTGTTGCCATTTTATACTGCCAAATTATTTACCGTTTTTCTAGCAGTCCTAGCAAGTATGATCGTACATCTAGGAAACTCGAGAGAGTCAAGTTATATACAATAAAATTAATAAGAGATATGGTGAGATAGCCACATTTAGATAGGAGCTAAATAAAATTGATAGCTTCTCCGTATTTGCAATAAACTC
>NW_007278326.1:0-784 GCF_000164805.1 Carlito syrichta | reverse complement strand
ACCATGTCCCCACTCTATAGAATGATGAAAAGAGGAAACTAATGGAAGCAATAAACACGTACACACACACTCCAAAACAAACTGGAATAACAATAAAGCTAAGCGAAAATATCAGCAACAAAAAGATCCCCAAGAAAACTAAACACACACATACATGCCTAGCACAATGTGAATAGGGACAACGAGCAGAAAGACTGAAGGAAACAAAAGGGGGAGGGTTAAGATGGAAACCTCACACATCTATTTACATATCCCTGAAACTATTAAGAATGATTATGAAAAAGACTCAGAAGAACGAAAGAACAAAAACCAGCAACAACATCAAAAGATAAACATTCAATCACTCACATACAAATAAACAGAAAATGACGAATAAAAGCAGAAAGAAACAAAAAAGAAAAGGAAAAGAAAAAAATTGGGGGGGGAAGATGCAGATCAAACCCTCACTAACACATTTATGCACAACGAAAAAATGTTTTTAAAAGAGATGAACTAACAAGAAGAGTTAAATTTTTTAAATTAAAAAGTAATTGAAAATTTAAAAAGCAAAAACCAAACAACAACAACAAAAAAACCCTGCCCTCTTGTGGCAGGCGCTGTAATTTTTCCTCTAATCAGGTCTGTCCTGCAGAGCCACCTGTTTTTCACTCTTCTCAGGGAATAATGCAGGGAAGGACGAGGGACAGTGTAGGTGGGTGGGGCTGCAGCCTCCCCTCCCACTCTCCTATGGTCAGGGAGATCTCTGGTGGGGAGGTACAGGACTGTCTCTTCCCCCAGGTATGAA
>NW_007278325.1:0-763 GCF_000164805.1 Carlito syrichta | reverse complement strand
TTTTAAAGTCTTAAATGTTTTAAATTTAACATATTTAATATAGGCACGCATATGCAGTAAACAGGCTAGACTTAATTACAAACAGCTACTTCCCCTACAGATTTCAGTCACAGGATGAGAGTGTTAACCAGACTGGTCTTATCACTTGGTTCCAACAGCTATCTTCAGTGACTGGACAAAGAACGAGAATGAAATTAAAAAAACACAAAAATAATAGTTTACAATAGAGCATTGAAAAATTACTATGTGCCAAATATAAGAATGCTTTATATACATCACATCATTTGTCGTGGGAGGTGGATTCTATTGTTGATTTAATATTACAGATGAGGAAAGAGGTCAGAATAGTTAGAGAGATAATTGTCGATTTTCTAGCTGAAGTTGCCTTCAAGGCCTGTCCACCTCCCTACCCTGTATTTCCATGAACCCCGCTTGAGGCCACTGACCACATGTCAGTCATCCATTGTGTTTTTCAAATTTTTTACCCATGAGGATCTTAATAAATACAGTTAAATAAAATGGTTGTGGTTTTAAGAAAAATATGACAATTGAAAATATTATTTATGAATTACAGCTTAAGCCATAGTATGAGCTGTTCAGACACTGAAGGATTTTGTAAGACAAACGTCTTAGAAAAAATAAACAAACTCTAATTTAGTCCAAGTTTCTGATCTTTCTGTCCCTGTATATAAAATGTATCTAGGGTATAATAAAGGAAATGTTTTACTAAATGACTGTAAAGCATCTCTTCAGTTTTATTTTA
>NW_007278324.1:0-670 GCF_000164805.1 Carlito syrichta | reverse complement strand
CAGCCCGGGAGAGTGAAGCAGCCTCGGGTCCGACTTTCTCCTGCAGGGAGGGACGAGACGATCGCCAGAGCATCCCGAGGAGCCTAGGATCGTAGGCAGAGATGCCACCCCTGGCGTCCGCCTTCCGCCTGGTTCCCTGAGGTGTGGGAAGTGGCGTGCCCCTGAGAGCAGAGGGGGTGCGCTTTGACCCTTTCCGACATCTGGGGCTGTCTAGAGAGGATGAGATGTGCCGTGTTGATGCTCAGGGTCTCCTTGAGCTCTTCTTTTGAGTTGTCTCACTCTCTCATCCTGGCTGGAGGGCACGCCCAGGCCGGGGGGCAGTGGCACGCTCCCGGCCACCGCAGCCTTGACCTGCTGGGCTCAGGCGATCCTTCCAACTCAGCCTTCCAAGTAGCTGGAACTTCCTTGAGTTTTTTTCCTTTTTTTTTTTTTTTGAGTTGGAGTCTCACTGTGTCACCCAGACTGGAGTGCAGTGGCCGCTCCCGGCCACGGCAGCCTCGACCTGCTGGGCTCCGGCGATCCTTCCGTCTCAGCTTTCCAAGTAGCTGGAACTATAGGCGCGTGCTACCACGCCGGCTAATTTTTGAATTATTGTAGAGATGAGGTCTCGTCAAATTGCCCAGGCGGGTCTCGAACCCTTGAGTTCTTAATAACCAATACAGAGTAAGTC
>NW_007278323.1:0-809 GCF_000164805.1 Carlito syrichta | reverse complement strand
ATAGTACTGGGAAGCTTAGGAGCAGGTGTAGAGATGTAGGGAGCATTCATGGCTAAGTGTCTTTTGCTTAAGGGGACAGAACATATCTTTAAGTAGATCTCAGCATTTTAAAATTCTAGTGAAAAAGTGAAAAGCTGTTTTCTCAAAACTGTGATGGGCTAACCCTCTATTGCTAAGTAATTATTGAAAAGCAAATCCATTTATTTCCATAGCTTTCCAATTTCTTTTGGTGGGCAGGGGAAGTTTCTTTGTATTGTTTTTCTTAAGGTTCTGGCCAGCTATTTTATACAATAAGGTTGCATATAAAATTTTATTGCAGAGTGTAAAATTTAAGCAAAAACCAGCCACATTTTAACTGGTTTTGTGAGTACTTTCAGGGTTAAATATCGTATAATGTTGACTCTCTTCTTTGAAAAAGTTAGGCCACCAAGTATATCAGAAGGTGAAGTATAATAATTATTAAATTGTTCTGATTACCTGCTGAGAGATTAAGGAATGGACAAACTATGGAGATAATAGTAAATTTTGTAAAATGCTGAGCATTTATGATCTTAAGTGATAAATAGCTAATTTGTCACTTGGTATAGTTGGTCAGTTTACATAGCATCTTGACTTGCTATAGTAGGAAATTTAATTTAATATTTTTAGAGATGAAAAATATCTCACATGTTACTATTTGTATTTAGAGATAATTTTTAGATTATTCAGAGAAAGCTTTGGATGTCAAATGACTATGATCAGTGGGGACTCTTGCTTTACACTGTATTTCTATTTGATTTTGAGATATATATGTTTATATAAAGTCACTT
>NW_007278322.1:0-780 GCF_000164805.1 Carlito syrichta | reverse complement strand
TCACCAACGTTTCTCTCTATACAAACATTCTTGAAAACATAACCAAAAAGCACATGAATTTGTCTTTCTCACAAGATATGAAAAGCATAAGATCCCAATCAAAAAGAAAATTATCTGTTAGCATTATCTACTAGTTCTATTTTTCTCTATAATTTCTGAAGCTGTTTCTTAATTTTTCTTCTCTCTATGGATCATTTGTCTGATTTTTTTAAGTGTCAGGCAATTTTTGAATAGGTGTTAGATCTTAATTTAATTGTAGAATTTTCTTGAGGAATTTTGGTGTTTGTTTAGATATATAATTGAGTTTTCATGCTTCTTTGAATCACTTTGACACTCTAGAGGCTAACTTCTTGTCTACCTCTTGTCCTCCAGAGCAGGCATTACTCCAAGTCTACTATAGCCCAAGTACGGATGTTATTGAGGTAATACTCATCTGAAGTTTCTTCCTAATATCTATTTAGAGATTTTTCCATGTGCACTGACAAGATTATGAACTATTCCATGTTCTGTTTGACCACAGAGAATTCTCTGGTGGTTATTTTTTGACTTTGAAGAAATGTATTCTCATGCAGGAAAAGATTGGAACACAGCAAAAGGCTCATGGGAACTCTGAAGGTTTTTTGGCTTGATTTTTGTATAGCTCCTTCTCATACAGTATCCTGCTGCACACGTTCTAACTGCCTTCACATTCCTGATATCTGTTTTCTTGATCTGACAAAAATGCAAGTTCTGCTTGTTCTTTTTTTACTCTGTGGTGATGTGGAAACTACAGGCAGTAAG
>NW_007278321.1:0-736 GCF_000164805.1 Carlito syrichta | reverse complement strand
CTCAAAACAAGATGCTCAGCTACTTACTCAAACATTTAATAATATACACGTTTGTTCCCAAATAATGATGCAATGGGCATAATTTGCTCAATTTAATGCATATTGTCCTATGCTATATTCTGCGGTAGACACAAATATAAACAACAGAGTCACTGTCCTCAGACTTGTAGTTTAGAGTGTGTTTGGAAGTGCTGGTAAGACACAGCCACACAGGCTATGCTATGATGTAAGCCTCTCGTGCCCCTAAGAGAGGTGCAGCCATGTGTGGTGCCTTGGCCCTGTAACTGGACTTGATTCTCGCTCTCGTACCCTGGTTTTAGGTTTCAAAGGACATACTTGCATTGTCAGCCATCTCAAATTCTATTAGGAAATGATGGCTAGAATGTAGATCATCTTATAAAAGATAGAGGGAACTGTACCATAGGGCTTAAAATAAAAGGAAACAGCTGTTGCCTTGCTAGACCCTGGTGTGGCCATGTGCTCTTGGAGCTATGACTGTTGCCACACTTCCTGGCTTTGGTCACTTCCCCCACCTTGGGGAGGTGAATCGTCTCTCTCTCTAATTTACTTTTAAATAAACTATATTTTCTAATTGAAAAAAAGGAAACTCAGCTAGGTGGGGGGACCAGGCTGGAGGGGTTGTACGAGATGTATCTTGAGGAAGGATAAAATGACTGCCAGGTGGGGAAGGAAGTCAGAGTGGAAAAGCATGATCACATTCACAGCATAGCGAGTG
>NW_007278320.1:0-879 GCF_000164805.1 Carlito syrichta | reverse complement strand
AATTTGTTTTCCAAACTGTTTGTTCCTGTTCATGGAGGCTTCACTGTCCTCTGGGTTATGGAAGGCTAGGAAAGCTGGATTGTACCTTACAGTTTTTATGCTAGGTGGAAGGCAAGCAGATATTTGCTCTACGTCTAACTAACCTCTTTGAAATAATTTTTTAAAAAAAAGATAAAAGCGGAGTGAAAGTAAATATATGTTCTAGCCAGAGGAGAGTAAAGATGGTGAATTGACACAAGGTATTTTTTTAATTTTTAATTTTCTAAATTACTATTTATTATAGAGATGGGTACAATTCAGTATTAGATATACAAACATTGATCGTGCAGGTAACCCTGTTGATGAGGTATGCCCCTCCCTCCCCTACCAGTTTCCCTCAACTGCCAATCCCAGGTCCCCCTCCCCTGGCAGTTTTCCACTACTGCCAATCTCATTCTTATAGCATTATAATTGTTCAAGGTCTGTTTATGGGTGAGAACATATGGAACTCAGTTCTTTGCTTCTGTGATAAATCACTAAGTATGATCGACTTCAAATCCATCCAAGTGGCTGCAAAGTTCATATATTTGTCCTTCTTTATGGCTGCAATGAAACAGGTATTTTCCTTTTTTTTTTTTTAGTTGGAGTCTCACTCTGTCACCCAGACTGGAGTGCAGAGGCTGCTCCCGGCCACCACAGCCTTGACCTGCTGGGCTCCTGCGATCCTTCCACCTCAGCCTTCCCAGTAACTGAAATTACAGGCACGTGCTACCACACCCAGTTGATTTTTGATTTATTGTAGAGATGAGGTCTTGCTGCCCAGGCGAGTCTCGAACCCGCGGGCTCAGGCAGTCCACTCACCTCAGCCTCCCAAAGGCATGGGATTACAGGCTGAGCCAC
>NW_007278319.1:0-697 GCF_000164805.1 Carlito syrichta | reverse complement strand
AAGGTTCTTATGGTTTGAGGTTTTACATTTAGGTCTCTGATCCATTTGGAGTTAACCTTTGTGCATGGGGATAGATAGGGGTCCTGTTTCAATCTTCTGCATGTGGTCAGCCAATTTTCCCAGCACCATTTACTGAATAGGTTCTCCTCTCCCCATCGGTAGGTGGTGGGGGCTTTGTCGAAGATGAGTTGGTTGAGAAATTGAGGTTTTGCTTCTGGAATCTCAATTCTGTTCCATTGATCTATATGCCTGTTCCTGTACCAATACCAAGCTGTTTTGATGATTGTAGCTTTATAGTAAAGTTTGAAATCTGGTATTGTGATACCACCTGCTTTGTTTTTTTTTTGCTGAGGATTGTTCTGGCTATTCTTGGATGTTTGTGTTTCCATATGAATTCCTGTGTTGTTTTTTCTAGGTCTGAGAAGAATGTTGTTGGTAATTTAATGGGTATTGCATTGAATTTGTAGATTGCCTTAGGTAAGATGGACATCTTCACAATGTTGATTCTTCCGATCCATGAGCATGGGATATTTTTCCACTTGTTCATGTCGGCTTTGATTTCTTTGAGCAGTGTTTTGTAATTTTCATTGTAAAGTTCTTTCACGTCTCTGGTTAGGAAGATGCCAAGGTATTTCATTTTTTTTTGTGGCTATTGTGAATGGAACTGTGTTTTTTATTTGGGTTTCTGTTTGTTAAT
>NW_007278318.1:0-787 GCF_000164805.1 Carlito syrichta | reverse complement strand
AAGAACAAAATATATTCAACAAAAATTCTGGAACTGTCTACCTCAGTGACATTTCTAGAATTCTAGTGGCAATGAGCAGGTTGAGACATTCATTTTAAGGTGATGGATAAATTGTTGAATCTGGTCCTTCCAACAATAGCAACAGCAAAAAAGCATCCCATTAGTTATGTGGGCCTTTTTGGATTTTGAAGGAAATTCATTTCTCTTCTGGATATGTCATTACGACTCACTTTCCAAGTGATTGAAAAGATCTATTAGTTTTTAGGAGTCCAGAATATGAGAAGGCTTTGCCACAGACCCAGGCTGCTGTACAAGCTGGGCTGACACTTGGGTCATGCATTCTAGCAGATACTTGAAGTGTCTATGGCAAATAGAGAGATACAATCTGGAGCTTTCAGCAGATTTCTATATTAGAGGTAAATCACAGCACAGGCAGAAACTAAGTGCTTCCATCCTCTCCAGATAACTACTCTTCTTTTGAGAAACAACTTTAAGCTTCTACTGAGTTTTAATAGAGACTGGATGCTTCACATTGTCCACAAAGTTATCAGGTGACTTGACAGACCCATTGATGTTGTTATCAAACATATAAAGCCATAAAATTGGACATTCACAGAAATACTCTATCATTACATAGAAATTAAGTATATAGAATTGGGCCTAAGTTGACTCCCAAAACACAAGTAAATTTCATGAAAAAGTGTCTCAAATGCCCATAGTCTACTGCTACTTTTTCTTTTCTAGTTTCACTTATGGTCTCATGAAAAAATTACCATGAGCAGACAAA
>NW_007278317.1:0-775 GCF_000164805.1 Carlito syrichta | reverse complement strand
TAGAGTTTGTTTATTTTTTCTAAGACGTTTGTCTTACAAAATCCTTTCAGTGTCTGAACAGCTCATACTATGGCTTAAGCTGTAATTCATAAATAATATTTTCAATTGTCATATTTTTCTTAAAACCACAACCATTTTATTTAACTGTATTTATTAAGATCCTCATGGGTAAAAAATTTGAAAAACACAATGGATGACTGACATGTGGTCAGTGGCCTCAAGCGGGGTTCATGGAAATACAGGGTAGGGAGGTGGACAGGCCTTGAAGGCAACTTCAGCTAGAAAATCGACAATTATCTCTCTAACTATTCTGACCTCTTTCCTCATCTGTAATATTAAATCAACAATAGAATCCACCTCCCACGACAAATGATGTGATGTATATAAAGCATTCTTATATTTGGCACATAGTAATTTTTCAATGCTCTATTGTAAACTATTATTTTTGTGTTTTTTTAATTTCATTCTCGTTCTTTGTCCAGTCACTGAAGATAGCTGTTGGAACCAAGTGATAAGACCAGTCTGGTTAACACTCTCATCCTGTGACTGAAATCTGTAGGGGAAGTAGCTGTTTGTAATTAAGTCTAGCCTGTTTACTGCATATGCGTGCCTATATTAAATATGTTAAATTTAAAACATTTAAGACTTTAAAAATTTAAACCTAATTGATTTGTGAATTTCACAGTATGAGTATTCTTTTTAAAGCGATAATTAACAAAAAAAACTAAGCACATATAAAAAAGATATTATATAAAAACTGAACAACACTAATTCA
>NW_007278316.1:0-754 GCF_000164805.1 Carlito syrichta | reverse complement strand
ACAGCTCATACTATGGCTTAAGCTGTAATTCAGAAATAATATTTTCAATTGTCATATTTTTCTTAAAACCACAACCATTTTATTTAACTGTATTTATTAAGATCCTCATGGGTAAAAAAATTTGAAAAACACAATGGATGACTGACATGTGGTCAGTGGCCTCAAGCGGGGTTCATGGAAATACAGGGTAGGGAGGTGGACAGGCCTTGAAAGGCAACTTCAGCTAGAAAATCGACAATTATCTCTCTAACTATTCTGACCTCTTTCCTCATCTGTAATATTAAATCAACAATAGAATCCACCTCCCACGACAAATGATGCGATGTATATAAAGCATTCTTATATTTGGCACATAGTAATTTTTCAATGCTCTGTTGTAAACTATTATTTTTGTGTTTTTTTTATTTCATTCTCGTTCTTTGTCCAGTCACTGAAGATAGCTGTTGGAACCAAGTGATAAGACCAGTCTGGTTAACACTCTCATCCTGTGACTGAAATCTGTAGGGGAAGTAGCTTTTTGTAATTAAGTCTAGCCTGTTTACTGCATATGCGTGCCTATATTAAATATGTTAAATTTAAAACATTTAAGACTTTAAAAATTTAAACCTAATTGATTTGTGAATTTCACAGTATGAGTATTCTTTTTAAGCGATAATTAACAAAAAAACTAAGCACAATATAAAAAAGATAATTATATAAAAACTGAACAACACTAATTCAAGTTGGAGCATAGTCAAAGGCACCTGGGATGCTA
>NW_007278315.1:0-850 GCF_000164805.1 Carlito syrichta | reverse complement strand
ATTTCACAGTATGAGTATTCTTTTTAAAGCGATAATTACAAAAAAACTAAGCACAATATAAAAAAGATAATTATATAAAAACTGAACAACACTAATTCAAGTTGGAGCATAGTCAAAGGCACCTGGGATGCTAGCTGCTGTGGGAGAGATTTAAATTAAGATGAAGAGTCCTAGTTTCCTAGTAGTTAGAATATTAACAGTCCTTTCATCTTATTATCTTATACAATAAATTATACAGGTTCAACTTGTGAGATAAGCAGCATTCTGACAAATGTGAATAAACTTTCCCCTTTCGAAAGGTTTCTAACTCATGTGTTGCCTTGAACTTTAACCCACGTGGAATGTGAAGCTGAGGTTCAAGGCCCATGAGGGGGGCATTTCTTTTTTTTTTTTTTCTTTTTTAAGTTGGAGTGTCTCTCTGTCGCCCAGACTGGAATGCAGTGGCACACTCCCGGTCACCACAGCCTCAATCTGCTGGGCTCCGGCGATTCTTCTGCTTCAGCCTTCCTAGTAGCTGGAACTACAGGCACACGCTACCATGCCTGGCTAATTTTTTTTATTTATTGTAGAGGTGAGGTCTCGCCAAGTTGTCCAGGTAGGTCTCGAAGCCACGGACTCTGGCAGTTCACTCACTTCAGGCTCCCAAGGCACGGAATTACAGGCTGAACCACCGATCCCAGCTGAGGGGGGCATTTCTTACCCTTCACAGCCATCAGATAACATGGCAGGGGTTACTGGAAGAAATCAGGCCCTGGCTCAGCATTCCAACTCTGCTGCATGGTGAAAAGGCATAAACCTTCACAGAGGTGGAAACAAGAGCGAAGAGAGCTCCATGGCTTGCACATGGTGA
>NW_007278314.1:0-824 GCF_000164805.1 Carlito syrichta | reverse complement strand
CTGGGATGCTAGCTGCTGTGGGAGAGATTTAAATTAAGATGAAGAGTCCTAGTTTCCTAGTAGTTAGAATATTAACAGTCCTTTCATCTTATTATCTTATACAATAAATTATACAGGTTCAACTTGTGAGATAAGCAGCATTCTGACAAATGTGAATAAACTTTCCCCTTTCGAAAGGTTTCTAACTCATGTGTTGCCTTGAACTTTAACCCACGTGGAATGTGAAGCTGAGGTTCAAGGCCCATGAGGGGGGCATTTCTTTTTTTTTTTTTTCTTTTTTAAGTTGGAGTGTCTCTCTGTCGCCCAGACTGGAATGCAGTGGCACACTCCCGGTCACCACAGCCTCAATCTGCTGGGCTCCGACGATTCTTCTGCTTCAGCCTTCCTAGTAGCTGGAACTACAGGCACACGCTACCATGCCTGGCTAATTTTTTTTTATTTATTGTAGAGGTGAGGTCTCGCCAAGTTGTCCAGGTAGGTCTCGAAGCCACGGACTCTGGCAGTTCACTCACTTCAGGCTCCCAAGGCACGGAATTACAGGCTGAACCACCGATCCCAGCTGAGGGGGGCATTTCTTACCCTTCACAGCCATCAGATAACATGGCAGGGGTTACTGAAAAAAATCAGGCCCTGGCTCACCATTCCAACTCTGCTGCATGGTGAAAAGGCATAAACCTTCACAGAGGTGGAAACAAGAGCGAAGAGAGCCCCATGGCTTGCACATGGTGATTAAATGTCCAGCAAGCCTGCCTACGAGCAAAGGTAGCCAACTAATTAGAACAAGCAGATTATATCCCCGCCCCTTTTAGAGGAGTAAGAAAAGG
>NW_007278313.1:0-709 GCF_000164805.1 Carlito syrichta | reverse complement strand
CAAGGGACCAAAGCCCGATCTTAGATCATTACTATAAGTCCAATATCCTTTCATCTCTGATCTCTAGCTTTCATTGCAGGCTGGTAGGGTTATTCACTGCTAGGATCTGATTCCCCAGGGCTGGTGTGAGGGAGGTTTGATCAGATTTGAGCTCAGTCAGCTTGCTGTCTGAGAAGTCAGCTATTCAAACCTGACTTGTGTCAGATCTAGCACAGGGGAGTGGTTTCAGTCTCTCCAAGTTTGATTTTATTACCTTAGATCTCAAGGTGGAGGCAGGCAGAGCTAGGCAGACCCAGCATGCTGGGTGGGTCAATGCAGTCTCTCTGTGGTCTCAGGGATCTAGTTGTTACCTGACCCACCTGCTGGGCCAAACTGGGGGAGTGGAGTGTGGGACAGCCAGGAGCTGCAGGTCAGTGTGGCAGTGGGTGACTCCTGCTGGGCAGAGCTGTGTAGCAGGGGTGGGGTTTCAGAGCTCCCTGGACTAGGAATTGGGGGCTGCCTTTGGTATCTTTTTTTGTAGAATTATTTGATTTCCTTTGGGTATATTCCCAAGAGGGAAATTACTGGGTCATATGGAAAGTCAATTTCTAGTTATTTCAGAAATCATCACACTGTCATTCAAAGAGGTTGCAGTAGTTTGCATTCCTACCAGCAGTGTAGCAGTTTCTTTTTCTCTGTATCGTCATCAGCATCTGCTATTGCTTGTTTC
>NW_007278312.1:0-760 GCF_000164805.1 Carlito syrichta | reverse complement strand
AGCACACACATTATCAGAAGGCTGTTGCTGCTGTGACTTCATAACTGAAATGTCACACCAACCTATCTCTTAGGGTTTGAGTTGAGTGGCTCATTGACAAGCCCACGTCGCTTTTCCTGCATCTGTGCTGTATGGTACACTGAGAATTTCCAAAAAATTAAATCAGGCCATAATACAGAGACCAATTACCCCTTTAGTAGAGTCTATTTCCAAGGCTTGCAATAACCCCCCTCCCCCCAAAATATAAAGTGACTTGTCTCATCTTCACTCATCAGTCATGGTATTGGAGAAAAGGTTCAGGATTACACACCCTTTGGGGCAGAATGGCCTTTGTCACAATCCTTTGCAGAAATATGAGACACCAACCTGGTTCCCAAGTCTTCCCTCATGACTTTCTGTGGAAAGGCGTTTATCTAATCCATATTCATGATTGTAACCTCTTTAGGTAATCAGCCCACACTAACTTTCCCTTGAAGAGTGAAGACTCACCATTCACTCAATCTTTGACTCATCAAACAGTTTTGTGTAAAATAAAACAGAATGATCTAAAGCAGAAGAATGGTCAGCGCACTGCACTTCAGCCTGCAACAGATTGGGACCCCAACACACACACACAAAAAAACAAGATAAAGAAAAGAGAGAGGGAGAAAAAAAAAAGCCTAGCACCTGATAACTTCACTGCTGAATTTTTCCAACCAGATAAAAAACAAATATAAGTTTAATTCATACTCTTCACAAAAAAAGGAAGAGGAGGGAATAG
>NW_007278311.1:0-845 GCF_000164805.1 Carlito syrichta | reverse complement strand
AGCACTCTAATCGATCAAGTGCAGCTCAGGAGGGAGAACATTTGGATCTCTATTCTTTGTTATAGTGATAATTCACGGAAAATGACCTAATTCATATTCATCAAGCTTTCTGCAAAATCCTTATACCTGTCACTTGTCAGGGATGCATAACATTCCATTTTGTGTATGTTCCACATTCATTTTATCCATTCCAGCTTTGAAGGCGACATGGTTGGTGTCAGGTTTTTTTCAAATGTGATTAGAGCTGCAATAAGCATGCTTGTGCAGATATCTTTCTGTAAAAGATCTGAGTTCCTCCAGGTTTGTTCCCACCAGGGGAATTACAGGGTCACATGGTAGGTCAATTTATTGTCCCTTTAGAAACCGCCACACTGATTTCCAAAGATGTTGCTCTACTTTTCAGTCCACATGCAGTGCAGAAGCATTTTTTTTTCCCCCAAATCTTTTCCAGCATCTGATATTGTTTGTGTTATTAATGAAGGCCGTTCTTACAGGGGTTACGTGGTAGTTCAATGTGGTTTTCCTTTGCATTTCTCTGATGATGAGTGAGGCTGAGCACGTTTTCATGTGTATCCTGGCTTCCCACATCTCTTCTATTTGAAGTGTCCAATCATGTATTTTTGCCACTTTTTAACGGGATTGTTTGTCTCTTTTTCTGAGTGTTTGATTTTCTTGTAGCTCACAGATGTTATCACGTTGTCAGATACATAGCTGGAGAATAGTCTGTCCCATTCGGGGGCTGTCTGCTTGCTATTTTGATGGTGTCTTGTATTTTGCAGAAGTTAATTCGTTTGGTACGATCCCAAGTGTCTAACATTGTTTTTAAGTTATGGGTATTGAGGGAG
>NW_007278310.1:0-841 GCF_000164805.1 Carlito syrichta | reverse complement strand
TGGTACCACCTACACAACGCGTGGATCGTGACAGCTGACATACCTGTCTCCCCTGCTCTTCCACTGGCCTATTGGGATGGGGCTTGCCACCATGCCCGGCTATTTTTGATTTTTTTGTAGAGATGAGGTCTTGTGATGTGGCCCAGGCTGGATTTGAACTCCTGGGCTCAAGTGGTCCTCCCGCCTCGGTCTCCCAGAGTGCTGGGAAGACAGCGTGTGCTGGTGGGGGTGGGATGTCCAGTGACACTTCCCACCAATTTTCCTTGTGGGGGCATCGGCAGCCCTGGGGGCCAGCCAGAGTCACTCCCACACCCCTTGTGTACTGAAGCTGCAAGTGGTCCCCTGTCCTCTGGGAGCTCCAAGTGGCCCTGCCACCCCTGTCGCCACCTGAGCCTGGGTACCAAGTGCCTCTCTCCACATCAGCCTCCTCAGCCCACAGTGGCTCTTCCTGACACAGATGAGCTTTTTATTCACCTGAAATTTTACCCCACCATCTTTTATTTATGAGAGAGGAGAGGGTAGGGGAGAGGAGATGGAGAATCACTGAACTGGGGACTGCATTGGGAGCAGACTGCATGGAGGGGCTGGGGACTTGAATGTCAGACACACAGGGTTAACTCCTGCCTTGCCAGATCCCCCATGGACTCACCCCGGTGTGACCATGGGCAAGCGACTGGACCCTTCACCCCGTGACCCTCAGCTTCCTGATCTGTGGGATAGAGATGGCTGATACACAGCTGTTAAACTCAGGCTTGTGTGTTTTTTGTGTGTTTGCTAGTTTTAGTTGGAGTCTCACTCTATCACCCAACTGGAGTGTAGTGGCATGCTCCCAGCCACCGGA
>NW_007278309.1:0-708 GCF_000164805.1 Carlito syrichta | reverse complement strand
TTTTGGAAATACTTCTTTATTATGTTCATGCATTAATAGATGTGATGTCTGATCTACTGTGAGTTTGTTCTTCTTTAAGAGGCAGTATGCTTTTTGTATTTGACAATCGTTACATGTTCTCTCTATCTTTGATCTTCTTCAGTCTTAATTCTTGCTCTTAATGTTCATGGGTAGATTTGGTTTTGTTATACCTTGTACCTAGTGTATATATGAGGGAAGACCCCCCAAAAACCCAGAATTTATAATTGTGTATTTCTTCTTACATTTTTAAACTTGTCACCTTCAAAGTACTCTCCATTTGATACAGTACACATACCGAGATCCTTTTTCTACTACTCAAAGAAGTTTGTGAACTTGTCAATTTGGATGCCTTTTAGTGCTTCTGCTGTTTTTTGTTTCACGTCTTCCACATCAGTGGAACATTAGTTGCCCTTTGAGGTCTTTTTTCATCAGGAAAAACAAAAAAAAGTTGCTTGGGGTGAGATCACATGAATAGGGAGGGTGGGCCCAGGAGTCATGCTGTTTTGTGTCCAAAAGTGCTGAATACTTTCTGTGGTGTGGACAGCTGTGTTTATAAATCACCCATCATAAATGGACAAGTCCATAGAAATAAGCCAAAATAATAATAATAATAATAATAATAATAAACTTAAGACAAATGCAGCCTCTCACAACAATGTTAGCTGCTACACTGTGCTGATGGGAAAT
>NW_007278308.1:0-885 GCF_000164805.1 Carlito syrichta | reverse complement strand
GCCCGGCTCCCAACATTGTTTAAAAAAAAAATGCTACTAAAACAACTAGCAATTTGCTGTCTTTTGGAAAAAAATGTAAATTGAACAGTTTATACACACACAAACACGTATATCTATATATTTACGTACCCATTATCTAGGGAAAACTTAAACAAAAAAACTAGATATATTCTCTACTTTTAAATTTAGATATGCATAATGGATGTCTTAGCTGTTAACTCTGAATTAGCATCTTACTCCACAACTTTATTTTTTTTATTTTTTGAGTTGGAATCTCACTCTGTCACTCAGACTGGAGTGCAGTGGCTGCTCCCGGCCACAGCAGACTCGCCTGCTGGGCTCCAGCGATACTTCCGCCTCAGCCTTCCAAGTTGCTGAAACTACAGGCGCGTGCTACAACGCTCAGTTTATTTTTGATTTTATTGTAGAGATGAGGTCTCGCCAAGTTGTCCAGGCGGGTTTCGAACCCGCGGGCTCAGGCAATCTGCTCACCTCGGCCTTCCAAAGTGCTGGGATTACAAGCTGAGTCACCAAGTCCGGCTGTCCACAACTTTAAATATGCCTTCAAAGAATCCCAGAGGGCTGGAAGTTCCAGATGGAGAAATCTAAAGTGTTAGGAAATTTTCACATGTTAAAGATTCCCCTCATAAAATCTGAATAAGAAAATGCATTCAAATATTAAAGTTACATAATTTGGGGAGGTTATATATGCAACTCTTTTATTTTGTGTTAATCCGTATTGACTAAGTAGTTGCACTGATTAGCAGCAGTAATATAGGTGAATTTATTTACTCATTCTTATCCTCCCACAGAATTGCTTATGCAGACAGATTAGTAATTTTATTTTATTTTATTTTTTGAGCCAAAGACTCAGGCTGTAATGTG
>NW_007278307.1:0-397 GCF_000164805.1 Carlito syrichta | reverse complement strand
CATTCCATTCCTCTCCATTCCATTCCATTCTATTCCATTGCATTCTTCTCCATTCCATTCCATTCCATTCTATTCTATTCCTCTCCATTCCATTCCATTCCATACAAATCATCTCCATTCCATTCCATTCCACTCCATTCCATTCCATTCTGTTTCACTCCATTCCTCTCCATTTCATTCCTTTCTTCTCCATTTCATCCATACCATTTTATTCCATTCCCTTTCATGCCTCTCAATTCCTTTCCATTCCATTCCCCACCATTCCATTCCATTCCTTACAATTCACCTCCATTCTATTCCATTCCATTCCATTCCTCTGCATTCCATTCCATTCCACTCCATTCCATTCTATTCCATTCCCTTCCATTCTTCTCCATTCCATTTTTTCCCATTCCAT
>NW_007278306.1:0-303 GCF_000164805.1 Carlito syrichta | reverse complement strand
AACCTAGCTACACAGCTGACTAGACAGCTGACTTAACTAGCTCGCTCCCTAGCTAGCAAGCTGGATAATCAGCTGACTTATCTAGCTAAATTAAATAGCTGGCCTGTTTTCTAGCCAGCTGAATTAACTAGCTTGCTACATAGCTAGCCATCTGGCTAGCATGTTGACTAAACTAGGAGACTTAACTAGCCAGCCAGCTCTCTAGCCAGCTGACTTATCTAGCTAACTACTTAGCTAGCCAGTTGGCTAGCCAGCTAACTTAACTAGCTGACATAACTAGCTAGCTACCTACATAGCTGGCTG
>NW_007278305.1:0-578 GCF_000164805.1 Carlito syrichta | reverse complement strand
ATAGAATGGTATAAGGATTGGGGACTAGTGGGTGAATGGGGATGACAGCAGCGTTAATGAGTCTTAGATCTTGTACTAAGCAGTAAGTGCCATTTGGTTTTTGTGCCGCTAAAATGGGAGTGTTAAATGGGGAGTTGGTAGGGCGCAGATACACCTTCTGTAATAGTTGATGACAGGTTGAAGTCCCAGGAGGTTGGAGGTAGGAAGAGAGTATTGTGGTTGGTTTGGGTGGGCAGAGGGGTTTTTGAACTGAATGTGAACTGGGGGGCAGTGCGCTAAGGAGGGGGAGTTCACGTCCCATACTTGGGGATTTACTACAGAAGAGGGTAAAGGAGGAAGTGAGTCCATTGGGGAACCTTTAGTAGTGAGAAGGGCCAAAAATGGGTTTGTGGGGGATGGGTTGGTAAGGGCTGCACTTGGGTTAAAGGTGATGGATGCCTGGAATTTGGCTAGAATGTTTCTGCCCATAAGAGGTACGGGACATTGAGGCAGTACCAAAAAGGAATGAGTGAAGGGGATGTTTGCAAAAATGCACGTAACTGTGGGAGTTATGCGTGGAGTGATGGACTGGCCCCCTA
>NW_007278304.1:0-669 GCF_000164805.1 Carlito syrichta | reverse complement strand
CTAGCAAATATCTGTCGGGGGATGGGAAAACACTTCTTATCTACAGGGTGCCTGAATGAAACGTCATTGTACACCTACCCTTAACTGTACCCCACAAAACCATAATAAAAACTACTGATTAATGAAAAAAAATAAAAATAAAAAAAAAAAAAAAAAAGAAAATATTATACTAAAAAAAAAAAAAAAAAAAAAAAAAAAAAGAAAGTTTATCATAAGGCTATAATAATCATAACACACTGGTATTGGTACAAGAACAGACATATAGACCAATGGAAATGAATAGAAATTAGGAATAGAAATTCTGGAAGCACAGCCTCAATTTCTCAACCATCACATATTTGAAAAAGCCTCCCCCAACAACCACAGGGGAGAGGAGAGCCTATTCAGTAAATGGTGCTGAGAAAACTGGCTGACCACATGCAGAAGATTGAAATAGGACCCCTACCTATTGCCATACACAAAAAATCAACTCTAAGTGTGTCAAAGACCTAAACGTAAAATCTCAAACTGTAAGAATCTTAGAAAATGCTGGAGACACCCCTACAAAAATCAGAAAAGGCAACCAATAAAACAAGATAGATAAGTGGTACCTCATCAAACTAAGAAGCTTCCGGAAGCAAAAAGAACCATCAGGAGAGTGTGGAGATAGCCCACAGAATAGGAAAAAAA
>NW_007278303.1:0-899 GCF_000164805.1 Carlito syrichta | reverse complement strand
CTGTAGAGATGAGGTCTCGCTTCCCAGGAGGGTCTCGAACCCGCGGGCTCAGGCAATCCATTCACCTCAGCCTCCCAAAGGCACAGGATTACAGACTGAGCCACCGAGCCCGGTTTGTCATGTTTTTTAACATTTTTCTTTGTGACCCCATGCGTCATTCCACTTTTGAACAAGTTCACCATCAAGGATTATTCCTGACATCACTTTCTGACTGCACATCCCTTGGTGAGCCACTGTTTTCAGTTACGAAGTGCACGGAGAGCAAAATTGAACAACCATTTCTTTCTTTTTTTTTTTTGAGTTGGAGTCTCACTCTGTTGCCCAGATTGGAGTGCAGTGGCCACTCCCGGCCACCGCAGCCTCGACCTGCTGGGCTCTGACAATCCTTCCACCTCAGCCTTACACGTAGCTGGAACTACAGGCATGCACTATCACACCCGGCTAATTTTTTGATTATTGTAGAGATGAGGTCTCGCCAAGTTGCCCAGGCAGGTCTCGAACACGTGGGCTCAGGCAATCCACTCGCCTCAGCCTCCCAAGGCACGGGATTACAGGCTGAGCCACCGAGCCTGGCTGAACAACCATTTCTGATGAGCACCTTGCAAACTAACAACTGAAACCACTTCCGTGAACTCAGGCATTGATGGATTCATCTTACAAAAACAAGGTCAAATTTTCCACTGGTTTTATATTGCTCTACTTTTTCTAAACTTTATGATAAAAAAAAAATAAGGATGTCTTGCCAGGTGCGGTGGCTCATGTCTGTCATCCCAGCACTTTGGGGAGGCCAAGGAGAAATCTGAGCCCACAGATTCAAAACCAGCCTGTGCAACATGGCAAGACTTCATCTATACATAAATCAAGAATTAGCCAGGCATGAAGAGACGTGCCTGTGGTTA
>NW_007278302.1:0-763 GCF_000164805.1 Carlito syrichta | reverse complement strand
GACTACCGGTGCGTGCCACCATGCCTGGCTATTTTTTGTACTTTTTTTTGTACAGACAAGGTCTCACTATTTTGCCTAGGCTAGTCTCAAACTCCTGGACTCAAGCAATCCTCCTGCTTTAGCCCCCCAAAGTGCTGGGATAACAGCTGTAAGCCAGCACGCCTATATGAACTCCAGAGCCTGAATCATTTACTGATAAGTTCCACTTTTATAAACTGTAATTGATTTGTCAAAATTCATTAGACTTTAAAAAAATTCCACACACTTTGCTGCATTTAAGAAAAAAAATAAAACAGAAAATCAACAGATAATATTATGGGTAATTAGAGGATCCAGGTACAGAAGTCAAAGGCAAGTTTAACCTAAGATGTTAAATCCAGGCCAGTCACTCTGAGGAGTCTCCGTGAATGTTTATTGGTGACAATGGAGAAATTAAAACTGTAGACTGTTATTGATGCATGCTACTTTTGCAACTGTAAGGTCTTCCTTTTGTGAATCTATTTCCCAATAATTCTGCTTCTCATTTACACATAACCACAAGTCACTAAGCCAACGTCTCCTCTTAGAGAAGGTGGCTAAGGGTCCCCAAATACTAATGAATCCACTTTAGTTTAGAAAACACACATAGCTGGGCTCGGTAGTTCAGCCTGTAATCCCACGCCTTGGGAGGCTGAGGTGAGTGGATTGCATGAGCCCGCGGGTTCGAGACCCACCTGGGCAACTTGGTGTTACCTCATCTCTACAATAAATCAAAAATTAGCCG
>NW_007278301.1:0-784 GCF_000164805.1 Carlito syrichta | reverse complement strand
AATCAACAGATAATATTATGGGTAATTAGAGGATCCAGGTACAGAAGTCAAAGGCAAGTTTAACCTAAGATGTTAAATCCAGGCCAGTCACTCTGAGGAGTCTCCGTGAATGTTTATTGGTGACAATGGAGAAATTAAAACTGTAGACTGTTATTGATGCATGCTACTTTTGCAACTGTAAGGTCTTCCTTTTGTGAATCTATTTCCCAATAATTCTGCTTCTCATTTACACATAACCACAAGTCACTAAGCCAACGTCTCCTCTTAGAGAAGGTGGCTAAGGGTCCCCAAATACTAATGAATCCACTTTAGTTTAGAAAACACACATAGCTGGGCTCGGTAGTTCAGCCTGTAATCCCGCGCCTTGGGAGGCTGAGGTGAGTGGATTGCCTGAGCCCGCGGGTTCGAGACCCGCCTGGGCAACTTGGTGTTACCTCATCTCTACAATAAATCAAAAATTAGCCGGGCATGGTAGCACGAGCCTGTAGTTCCAGCTACTTGGAAGGCTGAGGCGGAAGGATCGCCAGAGCCCAGCAGGTCGAGGTTGCAGTGGCCGGGAGCAGCCACTGCACTCCAGTCTGGGTAACAGAGTGAGACTCCAACTCCAAACAAAAAAAAAAAAGAAAAGAAAACACACATGACAGGTTGGCTACCATGGACTTGAAAATGGTAACATTAGAGTAAATAAAAAGCACTGATGGCAATATTCTGCGTAAGGGCTCACCTCTCACTTGGTAAATGATATTAAGTATTATTCTTTATTGAGTGTTTCATATGATGATGG
>NW_007278300.1:0-745 GCF_000164805.1 Carlito syrichta | reverse complement strand
AAAAAATGTGGTTCAGTCAGGCTCGGTGGCTCAGCTGTAATCCAGCACTTGGAAGGCTGAGGTGAGTGGATTACTTGAGCCCGCAGGTTCGAGACCCGCCCGGGCAAGCGAGACCAAATCTCTACAATAAATAAAAAAATCAGCAGGGTGTGGTAGCACGAGCTTGTAGTTCCAGCTACTTGGAAGGTGGAGGTGGAAGGATCACCGGAGTCCAGCAGGTCGAGGCTGCAGTGACTGGGAGCGACCACTGCACTCCAGTCTGGGTGACTGAGTGAGACTCCAACTCCAAAAAAAAAAAAAAGTGGTACCTATACACAATGGAATATTATGCAACCATAAAGAAGAATATAATCATGAATTCTGCAGCAACCTGTCTGGAATTAGAGTTTATAATACTGAGTGATTTATCACAGAAACAGAGTTCTGAGTATCACATGTTCTCACTCAAAAGTGGACCTTGCACAACTACCATAATACTATAAGAAAAGGATTGACAGTGGTGGGAAACTACGGGGAGGGGTGGCAGCAGGGAGCACCAGGGAGGTGGGGTCTCTCTCTACATGGGGAGGTGGGGGCACATCTCATCAACATGGGAACCTGCACAATGTATATTTGTACACCTAACCCATAATTGCAACTCAAAATTTAAAAATAAAAAATACACATCATAAATTTTTAAAAAAGGAGATATCACCTAACTCTAGTAAGAATGGCCATCATTAATGAAACAAGCAATAGCAGATGC
>NW_007278299.1:0-813 GCF_000164805.1 Carlito syrichta | reverse complement strand
CTCAGCCTGTAATCCAGCACCTTGGAAGGCTGAGGTGAGTGGATTACCTGAGCCCGCAGGTTCGAGACCCGCCCGGGCAAGGGAGACCAAATCTCTACAATAAATAAAAAAATCAGCAGGGTGTGGTAGCACGAGCTTGTAGTTCCAGCTACTTGGAAGGTGGAGGTGGAAGGATCACCGGAGTCCAGCAGGTCGAGGCTGCAGTGACTGGGAGCGACCACTGCACTCCAGTCTGGGTGACTGAGTGAGACTCCAACTCCAAAAAAAAAAAAAGTGGTACCTATACACAATGGAATATTATGCAACCATAAAGAAGAATATAATCATGAATTCTGCAGCAACCTGTCTGGAATTAGAGTTTATAATACTGAGTGATTTATCACAGAAACAGAGTTCTGAGTATCACATGTTCTCACTCAAAAGTGGACCTTGCACAACTACCATAATACTATAAGAAAAGGATTGACAGTGGTGGGAAACTACGGGGAGGGGTGGCAGCAGGGAGCACCAGGGAGGTGGGGTCTCTCTCTACATGGGGAGGTGGGGGCACATCTCATCAACATGGGAACCTGCACAATGTATATTTGTACACCTAACCCATAATTGCAACTCAAAATTTAAAAATAAAAAATACACATCATAAATTTTTAAAAAAGGAGATATCACCTAACTCTAGTAAGAATGGCCATCATTAATGAAACAAGCAATAGCAGATGCTGATGACGATACAGAGAAAAAGAAACTGCTACACTGCTGGTAGGAATGCAAACTACTGCAACCTCTTTGAATGACAGTGTGATGATTTCTGAAATA
>NW_007278298.1:0-818 GCF_000164805.1 Carlito syrichta | reverse complement strand
CACAATTGATAAGTTGCTTGGGCCACTTAGGCAAGGTATCTGAGTTGTGGAGGCAAAAGCATTTCTGAACCGTATGAGTCCCTTTCCTTTTGAAACCAGTATGAGACTGGAGCAATGAGGGTCCAAGGATGCCCTAAGACTGGTGTTTGATGATGTCCATGGTCTCCTCTCAACTCAGGGAGAAGAGGACTTTGTCGAGCATGTGACAAACTGGAGAGGCAGGCCATGAATACATACTAAAGCATTCTTACGCTCAACTTGTGCACAACTCACGCCTTAGTGGCACATCTTCTGAGGAATCAGGGAATGTGGAAGGGTGATGCAAATAAGGAGAGTGGGCTCCAGTCACATTCACAGGGAAAACATTATAAGAAGTAGATACGATATCCACTTGTGAATTCATCAAGAGTCTAGAAAGCTCAAGCGGCGAAAACGCACTGACTGAAAGCAGCAGGCTAGACAAAAGCATTCCAAATATTGGCCATTAAACCCAGTTATTACACTGTAGACCGCTTGATAGCTTGAGATTTCAGAGGACACGCATCCAATATGGACCACCCTGAACCCTGGGTATGCTGTGTTCTTTGGGTCCTGATCCATGGGGATCGCACACTTTGCCAGAAAACAGGTGCCAACTGATACGTATTGTCTCATCAGGATGTATTTCGCATAAAGGTCTGTGGGAAGTGGCCTCCCAGTTGAAGTATCAGTTTCCTTTCGGACACGCATTTTGGACTCCTCTTCTGCCAGAAAGTGGCCTGGAAATAAGCTGCTATCCCAAAAACAAACGGCTGTAATGACGTGAATGGCCGCGGATC
>NW_007278297.1:0-606 GCF_000164805.1 Carlito syrichta | reverse complement strand
CATTGAACTCAAACCTAGAGATAATGTCAGAATGTCTCCCACTTGTGAGACGATCACTGATCTTTAACCACCTTCTCATGGCCAGAGTGTTGATGCATGTCCTGTTCTAGTTAGCAGCTGATGAGAGGCAGGAGTTGGTTCACATGTTCTGGCCTCATGGCAACTGTTTATTGGCCTTAACCAATGCATACATCCTAAGCCTTGGGACCCACATATATTTGCATGATGGGCTGAACCACTGTGGATTTCCTCTCCTACAAAACCTAGAATATGGGACTTGGTTGACAGCCTTGAAACATGCATGCCAGAAACGATGTCAAGATGGTGGTGTTGGCACACCTACTGCATACAGCAGGAGCAACATGCTGCCTCCTTTGCTTAGAAAAGTATTCAGTCGGTTTATTGACCACCTTAGAATAAATGGGGAGAAAGGGAGTGTCACTTGGGACCCAGGGTTGTCTCAAATGTGCTGGTTGTCTCAAATGTGCTTTCTTCAAATGTGAGACTCTTATCTAGTCTGTATATAAAGTCAGACAAACTCGAGTTTTATTTTTATAGATGAATAATCTCATCAAGGTGGCAAATTTAACTTATAATAAGCAAAAT
>NW_007278296.1:0-782 GCF_000164805.1 Carlito syrichta | reverse complement strand
TCTGGAAAGGAACACAAATCAACGGGAACAAGTGTGAAAGAGGTATACAGCAGGCAGCAAAGAAGTCACAGCAAACAGATCACAGTGCAGTACATATTGGCACAGACTTATCCAAGGAAGATGGCTATTCACTACAGGCATATGAAAGGCTATTCGGAAAAGCATCGACAGTTTAATACCTTTCCAGTAACACGAAAAAGTATAAGGAAAAAATATATCGGAATTCGCTCGAGTCACACATGGTGCTTCCCCACAAGTAACTGTGAATGTCCCAGATCACTCATTGTGGCACAAGGGAGTTGAGCCTTCCCAAATGTGAAAGATTGACAGGTCGCACGCCGAAGCAGTCACCCTCTAGAGCATAATATCAACGAAAGAGAACAAGTGAGAATCGGGAATTACAGCTTGCAACAGTGAATTACAGCACTCAATGTCAGTAAGTCACAGTGCAGCCCCCTTCTCAGGCAGATTTTTCCAAGGGAGATTATCATTTTTAAGCAAGCACATCAAGGGCAGTCAGCTCTTTATCGTCAATTCATATGGCGCAGCAACAGTGTTCCCTAAAACACAAAGATTTGAAAAGGTGAAACATCTTAGAATTCACCAAGTGAATTCCCCAAGTACTGCATACTAACTCTACTGTAGAGTTCCCGTTTTACACCGGGTGGCACCATTTAGTTGGACCTTCCAATACGTGGCCTATTGAAGTACTCTTAGGTCAAACAAATGCAATGTGCATACCATAACTGTAAATGGGAAACTTTGAGCCTCATGTTTTGCAG
>NW_007278295.1:0-620 GCF_000164805.1 Carlito syrichta | reverse complement strand
TACAATAAATCAAAAAAATCATCCGGGCGTGGTAGCGCACGCCTGTAATTCCGGCTACTCGGAAGGCTGAGGTGGAAGGATTGCCGGAGCCCAGCAGGTCGAGGCTGCGGTGACCGGGAGCAGCCACTGCACTCCAGTCTGGGCGACAGAGAGAGGCTCCAACTAAAATAATAATAATAATAATAATAATAATAATAATAATAATTGAATGAAAACATCAACCAATCGGCTCTATAGGCCTTTATTGAACACTCCAACAAGTAACAGCAGAGTACACATTCTTTTCAAGTGTACATGGCTAATCCACCAAGATAGACCATATTGTGTGCCATAAATCAAACCTTATCATGTTTAAAATGATTGCGGCTGGGTGTTGTGGCTCACCCTTGTAATCCCAGCACTTTGGGAGGCAGAGGCAAGACGACTGCCTGAACCCACTGGTTTGAGACCAGCCTAGGCAATTTGGCAAGACATTGTCTCTACAATAAATAAAAAAAATTAGCCATGCATGATAGCATGAGGCCGTAGTTTCAGCTCCTTGGGAGACTGAGGCAGAATGATCCCCTGAGCCCAGCTGTAGGAGGCTGCAATGGCTGTGATTGTGTCACTGCACCTCAACT
>NW_007278294.1:0-788 GCF_000164805.1 Carlito syrichta | reverse complement strand
ATAGTAGGTCATATTCCTAAAAGAAAGGGATGTTATAAAATATCATCAGCTATTATCTGACATGCTTCTGTCTAAAATTCCAGGCTTACATTAACTGAACACATTTTTAAAATTTAAAATCAGAACACCTTCTAAAGAACAAAATGACTGTTCACTATTCACCTCATATATTTAATTATGCATAAAACCTTCTAAGTTAGCAAATCGTCAACGCACATCATCCTTTCCTGCACACAGTAGGAAACTCTTAATTAGGCTAAAAGTAAATTTGATATTGACTGAGTCCAAATTTTCTTATACTTAGTCACCAGAGGCACAATATAATCCATGTATTGGGTTCTTTAAGCCAATATGTCCTAAAATTTCTTAGAATTGACTTGTGCCTAGTAGACAAAAATATTAAATAAGGCTTAATCATTTTAAAATACTGTGTGCATAATACGGTTTTTAGGTGGTTAGAGGATCCATTGATTTTTGAACTTTCCTTCAAGGCACTCTAGAAATGGAGATAACTTACCAACAAAGTGATACACTTTGAAAAAAACAAATACAAGATTCCTAGAAACCCATGTATGTTTTTTTAGAATATTGACATTCCCTTAACAAGCTTATACATTAGCCTTCTTGAAAAGTTACTTGTTTTGATTTTGGGAGTAATTATCATATATACCTGAGCATTTATATATAGCAGAAGGTAAAATATATGCCATTACTGTAGCTTGCAAATATCTATAGCTTTACTCTAATGGTTTATGCTATCCCTCTCTGCTGTATTCCCAATGCCACTA
>NW_007278293.1:0-863 GCF_000164805.1 Carlito syrichta | reverse complement strand
TGCCTATTGTTAGAAACAGCAATTGAATTGATTTTGACCTTTTCTATATTCATTAGGAAAGGGGTATAGGTTTCTTAATTACATTCACTCATTTTGCAGGCATATAACCTTTAGTTTTTAATGGAGGAAGCCTACTAAGACCATAATAAAATTGTTCTTCTCATGCTTACTATCTCGCTCAAGAAACTAAATTTCTGGCATTTAGGTGAAGATAAATATTAAGTTAATTATCAGGGTATTATATTTTAACCTCATTTTAGCATAGTTGTATGTATTTCCAAAAAAGTAGCTTGTTTTACTTCTTTTATCGCAGTACATGAGGTCATATCATGGTAAGCATGAATTTGGCTTTGATAAAAATTTGGTTTTCTACATGCAACCATGTTAACGTCCATTGTTCATTTTTCGTCATTTTCTGATGACCCTCAAATATGTTTTTCAAACTTGTGGATGAACATTTGTATGGTTTTGGGACCGTAGCTAAGAAAGTATGATGACATAACTGTTATAGTCCATGTCTTTTCATTACATAGGGGAATGATTTCTCTCAAATGTATTCCTAAGATTGCAGTTTCTATACTGTAGGCTGTTAGCACATGTACAGCTAACCCCAAAGTGTTTCACAATTTTAAAGCCTAACTCACACTTCTAACAGGATAAACATACGCAAGGCCTCTTTCTTCATGATTTTTCCAACATTATTCATTTTTCATTTGTCAAGGGTTTTTTTTCCTTTATCTTGGGGTTTGATTGTTAGAGTCAGAGTCTAACTCTGTCGCACAGAGTAGACGGTCACAGACACTGCAGCCTCCAACTCCTGGGCTCGGGCGATTCTTCCAGCTCAGTCTTCCAAGTGTCTGGAA
>NW_007278292.1:0-827 GCF_000164805.1 Carlito syrichta | reverse complement strand
AGTTCCAAGATTATAAGGAAGAAGAGAAGATGGATCATATCTTCTCCCATTTTCTAGTATAAATGACTGTTTTCACCCCCCTGGACTTCCAAAAAATAGAGTATAAAGAAATAGAGAAACACATCTACACTAGCATTCAACAGCCAGGTAGTAACCCCAACACTTGAGAAGGAGGTGAATCGAAGTTGTAGCTTCCTCTTCCTTTGGGTTGAAGCACTCTGTTCTTGATCCTCAGGGGAAATAAAGAGAAGAAAATAAAAACCATGCACTCCTTATAGAGGACAATAAGTGGAGGGTCACTTAAAAAACATTCCTCTCTGTCAAGGGAAGAGTTTAACAGACTTCAAAAAAGATCCTCCTGCTATTTCTTCTAAGTTTTGTGCCTTCCTGGGATGAGGATGTTAGTACATTTTCCTAAGACCTTCCAAAAGCTATAATATATTGCCACCAGAAGATTCCGAGGTAAGTCAGGATAGTTCTTTAATTCATTTTACCTAAATGCACACTCTATACCAGATCTAACAGACAGTTCCTGTTCCAGTTCCAGTTTATAGTTTCCTCTCTTCAGAGGTTACTCTTTCATTAAATTGTGAGTGAAAGTAAAATTTAAGCCTAAATTTTTCTGATTCCAAAGTTTTAGGCTTTATATTGCATTCTGCTATACTACCTGAAACAAAAGATTTTAAAAATCCATGAATTTTTATATTCCATATTGTTGATCAATAATGAGCTATTAATAAATTATATTTCCTTATTTATCATAATATAGAATATATTTCTTGGAAGGCTATTATACAGACACACTTTGCTAGTCTCCAGAGGTAGAA
>NW_007278291.1:0-786 GCF_000164805.1 Carlito syrichta | reverse complement strand
AACAGACTGCAGAGAACTGGACATGCAGAGCATTGTTTGCTGCTCACCAGAACATAGCCACAACTTCTCTGCAGCTCTGTCCCTCAGGAAGTGGAGTCTGATTCCCCCTCCCTTGAATCAAGTGGGGCTGTGACTTGGATAGAATGTGGCAGAGTTGAGGCTGTGGAAAATCTTTCTCTTTTATTTGTTTGTTTGAGTCAGGTTCTTACTCTGTTGCCCAGACTGTAGTGCAGTGACACCATCATGATGATCACACCTCACCACAGCTTTGACCACCTAGATACAATTTATCTTTCATATCAGCCACCCAAGTAGCTGGTACTATAAGGCTGTTCCACCATGCCAGGCTATTTTTGTTGTTGTTGTTGTTTGTAGAGACAAGATCTCTCTATGTTGCCCAGATTAATCTCGAATTCCTGGGCTCAAGCAATCCTCCCACCTCGGCCTCCCAAAGTACTGCAATTATAGGCATGAACCACTGTGCCTGACCTCTTGATTTATTAATACCTCCCTTTTGCCTGCCGTGGTTAAGATTGGCTTGTAGAATGCATGCACACACTAAAGCAAGTCCAGAAAAGAGAAGTAAGGCATGGAGGCAAGATGCTTCCTAATGAGCTGAGAAAAACTTTCAGAACAGACAGAAGTGCTGCCTGATCCCCACAGCTGCTGGAGCTGAGCCCTCAGCACCCACAAATGAGAGAGGAGTGTGTCCACTCACAGGGTGGGTGTGCTGCTTTCCCATACCTGTTCTCTCTTAATGTTGAGATTTCTCCTCTGAATCACTGA
>NW_007278290.1:0-755 GCF_000164805.1 Carlito syrichta | reverse complement strand
TACATCCCTATCGCAGTCCATTCTTCTTTCTAACGTTGCCTTCTGATATTCACTGATCTGTTTTGTGTCTTAATGATTTTGTGATTTAGAATTTTATGTAATTTAATTAAAAAGTTGTTTTTATGTCTGGCATCCTTTAGTGAACTTACCACTTAAGAATCATTTGTGGGCCAGGATCAGTGGCTCAGCCTGTAATCTCAGCACTTTGGGAGGCCGAGGCGAGTGGATTGCCTGAGTCCGAGGGTTTGAGACCCACCCAGGCATCTTGGCGAGAACTCGCCTCTGTAATAAATCAAAAATTAGACGGGCATGGTAGGACGGGCCCGTAGTTCCGGTTACTTGGAAGGCGGAGGCGGAAAGAACGCTGGACCCAAAAGGTCAAGGCTGTGATGGCTGAGAGCATACCACTGAATCCAGTCTGGGTGACGGAGTGAGAATCCAACTCAAAAAATAAAATAAAAGAAGAAGAATCGTTTATGTTGTAATGAGCATTATTAGTTCCTTTTTTCCTTAACTGCTGAGTATTATTTTATCATATGATACAGGTTGGATTCAGTGACTTATGCCCACAACACCAATATTGTGGGAGTCTTATCTAGGAGAATTGTTGGAGGCCAAAAGTTTGAGACCAGCCTGATAAGCATAGCAAGATCTCATGCCTGGAACACACTGGCACCTCTAGCTGTTCAGGAAGATGAGAAAGGAGGATCATTGAGCCCAAGAATCGAGAATGAAACCATGTCTGCAAGCCAGCC
>NW_007278289.1:0-808 GCF_000164805.1 Carlito syrichta | reverse complement strand
CTCATCTCTACATAAAAATCATAAAAAAAAAATAATAAGCTGGGCATGGTAGCACATGCCTGTAATTCCGGCTACTTGGAGGGCTGAGGCGGAAGGATCACTGGAGCCCAGCAGGTTGAGGCTGCAGTGGCCGGGAGCGGCCACTGCACTCCAGTCTGGGCGACAGAGTGAGACTCCAACTCAAAAAAAAAAACCATTACATAATGATAAAGGGGTTAATTCATCAAGAGGATATAACAACTGTAAATATATGTATACTCAACAATATATAAAACAATTATATATATAATATATATATAATTGCAACTAAATATATAAAACAAATATTAACAGAAGAGTAAAATAGACATCAATACAACAATAGCAGGGGACTTCCACACCTAACATACAATAATGGATAGATACAACAGAAAATCAGTTAGGAAACAGCAGGCATGAACAACATTACAGCCCAAATGGACCTAACAGACACATACAGAACACTCCATGCAACAGCTCCAGAAGACACATTCTTCTCAAGTGCACATGAAACATTTTCCAGGATGGATGATATGTTAGGCTATAAAACAAGTCTTAACAAATTTAAGAAAATTAAAATCATACTAAATATTTTCTCTGATCACAGTGACATAAAACTAGAAATGAATAATAGGAGGAAAGCTGAAAAAAATCAAATATGTGAAAAATAAACAACATACTCCTGAACAAAGGAGAAATCAAGAGAAATTTTTAAGAATCTTGACACAAATGAAATGCAACACAACATACCAAAACTTATAAAGTTCAACAAGAACAGTTCAAGAGGGAA
>NW_007278288.1:0-823 GCF_000164805.1 Carlito syrichta | reverse complement strand
GCATAGGTGATCTTCATGGCAGGGGATTGTGTGATTTGAATCCTTGTAAAGCATCCCTGGCAGTACCAGCCTTTTCATCATTTTCAAATTCAGCAAAGGCAATGTCATGCCTCCCCAGGTACGTAATGTACTTCCTTGAAACCAGGGAACTGATTAAGCAGCATGGATAACATCATCTCATTAGTCCCTTCTAGTAAGTTATTAAGGAATAAAATATAGTTTGGAGGGTAATCAGGGAACTTGGGGATTTGGTTTTGTATTTCCTTGGGTATTAGCTGAATTTGGCATTCCCTGGCCAGGATTTTTGTTTGCAGTTGTTGCAATCTGTTCCACAGTTTTAGCTTTTTTCTTTTCTGTGTCATCAAAAGTGCCCAGCATTTTAGATATTATATCAGAATCTGTTTTTGCATACTGAATTCGCATTGGTTTACCATAAAATGGAAATCCTTGTAACTGCCTCAAAGCATTTGTGGATGAGCCCAGTTCCTTAAATATGACAAAGGCCTGCCCCTTATCTTCATGGTCTTTAAAGCCACAATATCCACCACATGGCCAAACTGGGTAAACAGGGCATAGAGGGAGCTCTTCAATTCTTCTTTTTTAATTTTGTCATTCATATTGTTGATATAAATGTTATGATTTGGTCTGATATCCATGTTTGGGTAATTCTTTGAATAGCCTGAGACCTACGCAGTCTCTAGGAAGAATCAGAGTCCACAGTCAGGTTTCCTTTGGCCAATTTACAACAGAGAGTAAGTTGGTGAATAAATATTTAATTTTTGCAACCAAAACCCTGAAAGACCTACCTCCAAATAGAATGTTT
>NW_007278287.1:0-754 GCF_000164805.1 Carlito syrichta | reverse complement strand
TTGCAGAGAACCTACACGCATCCTCCTGTGTGCTGTACATCATGTCTAGATTACGTATAATACCTAATATAAATGCAAAATGCTATGTACATGGTTGATATGTTGTATTTTTATTTGGGTTATTTTTTTTTCCAAATATTTTTGATCTGCATTTTGTTGAATCCACAGATGTGGAGCTCCCCGATACAAGGACTCACTGTAGGGCTTTCTTGACACTATTATTTTTAAGTAAGTACTTTTAACTCAACTGAGTAATAAAGTAAAAGATACATCATATTTTATAAATTATATCAGGAAAATAAATGTTATAGGTCGAGTAAATGTTAGTTGATGTTTATTGATAATGGAAAATCAAAAAGAATAAACTTGTCACATATATTCCACTTTTTGTATTTAATGTTAATTTTTCAATTATTACTTTTTCATCCTTACAAAAGACAATAAAATAAAAGTTTTAAAAGAGAGTAAAATATTTTTAAAATTTCTTGAATTATGTCTCTGGTTTCTTTAGCCAATGGTCTGTCATCTTAAAGCTGGGAAATAAATTATAAGTCAACAACAAATTAAAGATCAAATGCTTAACACTCACAATTCACAACATACAGAGATACCATCTAATAATTAGCTATTTACGTAATCCCTGAAGAACTGTAAACAAGGTCAGAGGTTTACTTGCTAAATTTATCCTATCAATAATGTGAAAGTTTATTGGTACTTAAAAACATAGATTATCTAAGACCTTTTAAAAATTACA
>NW_007278286.1:0-843 GCF_000164805.1 Carlito syrichta | reverse complement strand
GGGTGACAGCGTGAGACTTCACTCAAAAAAAAATTATGTTCTAGAGTCACTCTTGGTACTAAATCAGAATGAGTGAGGGTTCTCCAGAGAAACAGTACCAATAGGACATATGTAGATATATATTAGAGGATTTATTACAAGAATGACTCATGGCATTATGGAGACTGAGAAGTCCCATGATATAAACCAGGTGGAGAATCAGGAAAGCCAGTGGTGCAACTCAGTATGAGTCTGAAGTCCTGAGAAACTAAGCAGCTAATGGTGCAATTCTTATTCAGAGATTGAAGGCCTGAGGTACTTACAAGGGGGCAAGGGTGAGGTGTTGGTGCATGTCTCAATGTCCAACGGTCCAAGAAGTAGTAGCTTCAATGTCTGAGGGCAGGAGAAAATGACTGTCCCAGCTCAAGGAGAGAGCCCTGGGTGCTGGGAGGGTGAAAATTCACGAGGCCTGGGACGCTCGGCCCAGGGTGTTGGGAGGGCAAAAATGCACGAGGTCAAAGGTGCTAGGCCTGGGGTGGGGGGGCAAAAATGGACGAGACCCAGGGCACTGGGCCCAGGGTGCCAGGAGGGGGAAAATGCATGAGGTCCAGGGTGCTGGGCCTGGGGCACTGAGAGGGCGAA
Source organism: Carlito syrichta (assembly GCF_000164805.1). Classification (NCBI taxonomy): domain Eukaryota; kingdom Metazoa; phylum Chordata; class Mammalia; order Primates; family Tarsiidae; genus Carlito; species Carlito syrichta. The sequence goes on along the minus strand of NW_007278286.1, from coordinate 222 downwards.
AATGCATGATGCCCAGGGTGCTGGGCCCAGGAAGCCAGGAAGGGAAAAATGAGTGAGGTCCAGGGCACTTAGCCCAGGGTGCCAGGAGGGCAAAAGTGCGGGAGACCCGTGGCACCTGGCCCAGGGTCCCGGGAGGGTGAAAATGCATGAGGTCTGGGGCACTGGACCCGGGGAATCAGGAGGGCAAAAATGCATGAGGCCCAGGGTGCTGGGCCGGGGATG
>NW_007278285.1:0-750 GCF_000164805.1 Carlito syrichta | reverse complement strand
TACAAGAATGACTCATGGCATTATGGAGACTGAGAAGTCCCATGATATAAACCAGGTGGAGAATCAGGAAAGCCAGTGGTGCAACTCAGTATGAGTCTGAAGTCCTGAGAAACTAAGCAGCTAATGGTGCAATTCTTATTCAGAGATTGAAGGCCTGAGGTACTTACAAGGGGGCAAGGGTGAGGTGTTGGTGCATGTCTCAATGTCCAACGGTCCAAGAAGTAGTAGCTTCAATGTCTGAGGGCAGGAGAAAATGACTGTCCCAGCTCAAGGAGAGAGCCCTGGGTGCTGGGAGGGTGAAAATTCACGAGGCCTGGGACGCTCGGCCCAGGGTGTTGGGAGGGCAAAAATGCACGAGGTCAAAGGTGCTAGGCCTGGGGTGGGGGGGCAAAAATGGACGAGACCCAGGGCACTGGGCCCAGGGTGCCAGGAGGGGGAAAATGCATGAGGTCCAGGGTGCTGGGCCTGGGGCACTGAGAGGGCGAAAATGCATGATGCCCAGGGTGCTGGGCCCAGGAAGCCAGGAAGGGGAAAATGAGTGAGGTCCAGGGCACTTAGCCCAGGGTGCCAGGAGGGCAAAAGTGCGGGAGACCCGTGGCACCTGGCCCAGGGTCCCGGGAGGGTGAAAATGCATGAGGTCTGGGGCACTGGACCCGGGGAATCAGGAGGGCAAAAATGCATGAGGCCCAGGGTGCTGGGCCGGGGATGCCAGATGGGCAAAAATGCGGGCCTGTAATACTGGGCCTGGGG
>NW_007278284.1:0-598 GCF_000164805.1 Carlito syrichta | reverse complement strand
ATGTCCAAGAGCGGCCTGACTCACGTTCCCTCGACGTGGTAGAGGGGGCCCCAGCTCCGCCGCCTGCGGGGGGCCCAGCTCCGCCGCCAGCGGGGGGCCCAGCTCCGCGGCCAGCGGGGGGCCCAGCTCCGCGGTCGTCCCGGTCGCAGCGAGCCACACTCTGGGGTCCCGCAGCGCGGGCGTCCGAAGCACTCCGTGGGAGGCCGCGGCCCGGGAGGCTGAACCGCGTTGCGCCTCGGTGCTCGCAGGCAGGATTCTGAGGAAGGATCGCGTCAACCCAGCAGGTCACGCGGCCCGGACGCGAAGCGCCGTCCTCACGCCAGGGCGCTGCAGCCTCACAGTGGCGAGAGACCCGGAGCCCCGCCCCCACAATAAAGAGATTGACAGCAGGTACCATTCATTGTGCAGAGTAGGTGTCTGACACCCCGCAACAACTCCAACGTAACATTAACACAGGGAAACACGCAAACGTGGTCAGAAAGAAAACATGCCAGAAATCTCCACATACCTCCGCAGGGAAAGAGACACACATCTGGAGAATGCATTTGAAGTAGTAGTACACAGTAGCTGTCGTCAATGAAACATATCCAGTCAGTCA
>NW_007278283.1:0-753 GCF_000164805.1 Carlito syrichta | reverse complement strand
CATAAGCTGATTCTAAAGAATCAGAAAACAGTCTTCTTTATTCTCCTACAGCATACTCATAACTGGGACCTGTGATTGGTCATGTTTTTCTTCCACAGCCACTGGATGCTAGAGTCCAGCATCTTAACTTTAGAAGCAAAGGCATAATGGGCAATCTACTCTTTGTTTCTGTCCCTGTCCTCTCTTCTACTCCCCTGAATGGCTGCAGACTTGATTTTATAAGATTGTACCTTGTCATGTGTTCCCTTTTCTTCAATTCACTACAATCTTTTCTCTTTTCAACCAAAATTGAGCTGGGGACTATGTGGAAACACAGTCCCACTGAATGGTTCAGTTCCTCTGAGTAACAACACGAGGAAGCTTTCCACAGGAGCAAGGAGGATTTGCTAAGGCTACTAAACGTTACAGAGGAAGGCTGGAGATGCGCTCCTGGTGCCAATCCCAAGAGAAAAGGCAAGGAATGAAATCACCATTAACAGCAAGGGATCCTGATGAAAGAGACGCTGAAATGGTAACCCTTAAGTCGATCCACAACCTCCTAGCCAAGTCATGGCCCACTGCATAGGACAGTGGGTATGTGACATCTACCTTCGAACCGCTCTCTTCCACACAGAAAGGCACATTTCATAAACTCCTTCAAAGTTCTGTTGTAGAGCACTAATCTGCTAAACTGTGGTTTTTCACTTTTGAATTCAGATTTCAGTTGTTCATTTTTGTGTACATAATTTTACAAAAGTGAAAAGTGTTTTAAAA
>NW_007278282.1:0-793 GCF_000164805.1 Carlito syrichta | reverse complement strand
TGCAGGTGAGCAGCTTTATTTTCTGGGCTCTCTGCTCTGTTGTATTAAACCTGTGTATCTACTAGGAAAGCGTATCATCTAAAACTAGAATTAGACAAGGAGGTACACTCTCACCCCTTCTATTTAGCATTGTTCTGGAAGTCCTGGTCAGAGTAATCAGGCAATAGAGATAGATAAGATGTATCCAGGTAAAAAAAAAAAAAAGAAAGTCAAATTATGTCTCTTCACAGAGATACGGTTGTTTCTATATTTAGAGAACTGTAAGGACATCCCTAAATTACTCCTAGACTTAATATGAGACCTCGGTGGACTCCCAGGATACAAAATCGATGTTCAAAAATTAATAGCATGTCTATATGCCAACAGCGTTCGAGCTCGGATCCAAATCGAGAACACAATCCCAGCTGGGCTCGGTGGTTCAGCCTGTAATCCCACGCTTTGGGAGGTGTAGGTGAGTGGATTACCCGAGCCCGCGGGTTCGAGACCTGCCTGGGCAACTCGGGGAGATCTCACCTCTACAATACATCGAAGACTTAGCCGGGCGTGGTAGTGCGTGCTCGTAGTTCCAGCTACTTGGAAGGCTGAGGCCGAAGGCTCGCCAGAGCCCAGCAGGTCGAGGTTGCGGTGGCGGGGAGGGTGCCTCTGCACTCCAGTCTGGGCGACTGAGTGATACTCCAACTGAATCCAAAAAAGAACACGCTCCCTTTTACAACAAAGACACACACACACACACAACTTGAAATAATTTTCTGTAAGGAGATGATGCATGTCTACAGAGAGAAATACAGAATGT
>NW_007278281.1:0-745 GCF_000164805.1 Carlito syrichta | reverse complement strand
TAGTGACTGCTGTGGCCGGGGGTGGGGGGGAAATGTATCAGGTGCTTATTGGGTTAATACAGGCTTGCACAGGGAATACTTTGCAAAAGGACTTCTTCCAGCGTCTGCTGAAATTGCCTCCTCTATAAACCCCACCAGCCTCCTGTGCAGTTGTTATAACAGTGAGGACAACATTGAAGATGAAAATAAAAAGTAAGGAGACATAAAGCCTGTTTCATAATAAAGCATTGAATATTACAGCACAGGCCCATTTTCTCAGTACATGCTATGTTCTAGGTGCCGTTTTAAGCCAATATTCCTGTCATGGATACACGTTGCCTCCCATCTTTTTTTTTTTTGAGTCAGAATGTCCCTCTGTGGCCCACTCACTGCCACTGCAGCCTCGACCTGCTGGGCTCAGGTGATCCTTCTACCTCAGCCTTCCAAGTAGCTGAAACCACAGATGTGCATCACCATGCCTGGCTAATTTTTTGATTTATTGCAGAGATGAGGGCTCACCAAATTGTCCAGGCTGGTTTCGAACCTCTGGAACTCAGGTAATTCTCTCACCTTGGCCTCCCAAAGTGCTGAGATTACAGGGGTGAGCCACTGCTTCTGGCCACCTCCCATCTTTTAAGGATGATAGTGCAGAGAAGAACATGGAAGAGGAAGTTGGTTTTTTTTTTTTTTTAGTCAGAAATACTGAAAGATTTCTTGCAGCAGTCTAGTTTCCTGATACTTCACTTGTGAAACTTTGAGTTCACTG
>NW_007278280.1:0-853 GCF_000164805.1 Carlito syrichta | reverse complement strand
CACCTGGCCTCACTCAGCACCCACCCCTGAAGCATGGATGTCACTCCAAGAGAAGTGGGTCTCTGTCCTTCCCGTTGGCTCCCGCGCATGGGTTTGGAGAAGGTTTTCCTCGCAGTAGAGGCACTGTCTATGATCACAGCACTCTGAAATTCTCACTCACAGGTCTGGCTACTTTTCAAGGAGACTCTGTGGCAAGAACAAATGCCAGGGTGCTCTCCGCAAAGTTGAGTGGTGAATGTTGGTGGTGAGAAGGAAAGGAAACTCATAGAACCCTAAGGGAAGCAAGCTAAATCGTTGGCTATGGACAGCTAGGAAGCGTATCCCCGCAATCAAAGCACACTTCATTGTGGACCAAAACGACTCCCGCTAAGGGTAGGCCAGGCATGGAATCTCCCACCTGTCATCCAGCACTTTGGCGGACTGAGGACGGAAGATTGCTGGAGCCCAGGAGTTGAAACATGACTGTGTAACATCAGGCAGCCTCATCTCTATCTCGAAAATGTCATCAATGAGCTGGGCTTGGAGACATAGGCTTTTCGTTGCAGCCGCTTGGGAGGATTGCCTGAGCCCCGGAGGTCTACCCTGTGGTCAGGTGTGATTGTACCACTCTAGTACCGTCTGGGCATCAGAGTGAGGCCCTGACTCCTAGAGAAACGCAACCCACAGATGCGGAAAACATATTTGCGAATGTACATCTGACAAGGGATGATCAGCTCGGAACTACAAGGAACTGCCACTTGCCGACAAGCAAAAAGCAAACAGCCTCATTTCACAGTGAGCAAAAGATATGAACAGACCCATCTCAACAGCAGACATACAAGCAGCCACCAAAGACATTGGAAAAAGCTCAGCC
>NW_007278279.1:0-810 GCF_000164805.1 Carlito syrichta | reverse complement strand
TTTTGACTCAGCAAATAGTTTTGTTGTAAAATAAAAGCAGAGATCCAAAGCAGAAGAATGGTCAGTGCACTGCCTTCAGCTGCACAGATGGGGAGTCCAACTCAAAAAACAAAACAAAACAAAGCAAAGCAGAAAGCAAGGTAACGAAAAGAGAGTGGGAGGAAGAAAGAGCCTAGGGCTTGATGGCTTCACAGCTGAATTTGTCCAAGCAGTTGAAAAGCAAATATAAGTTTCATTTAAACTCTTCACAAAAATCGAAGAGGCAGAAATAATTCCCAACTGACTATATGAGCCCAGAACGACTCTGATAGGAAAACAAGACAGACACACGCAAAGTAAAAGCAAAGAATACCACAGACCAATATCACTGATGTACACAGGCATGACAAAGTCTTAGCGACAACCAAGTTAAACAGAACACTGCTTTTGTGCCTATTGTTAGAAAAAGCAATTGAGGTGATTTTGGCCTTTTCTATATTCATTAGTAAAGGGGTATAAGTTTCTTCATTATATTCTCTAAGTTGGCAATCATACAACCTTAAGTGTTTAATGGAGGAAGCATACCAAAATCATAATAAAATTGTTCTTTTTATGCTTACTATCTGACTAAAAAAACGAAATTTCTGGCATTTAGCTGAAGGTAAATATTAACTTAAGTATCAAGGTATAATATTTTAACCTCATTTTAGCCTATTTGCCTGTATTTCGAAAAAAGTAGCTTGTTTTACTTCTTTTATCGCAGTATAGGAGATCATATCATGTTAAGCATGAATTTGGTTTTGAGAAACATTTGGTTTCCTACATGCAGCC
>NW_007278278.1:0-958 GCF_000164805.1 Carlito syrichta | reverse complement strand
TAATATTTTCCAGTTCTTATTAAACTGAAGCAAAAATCTCTGAGCCAAGATCTCTAAGGGAAAGAAAGACAGAGAAAGAGAAGGATTGGTCACTTGGGTGTAATCTTATTAGAATAGGAGTTTCTAAATTTTAAGTGCACTCCAATGAAGCCTATAAACCTTTTCTTAGAATTGTCTTTTTAAGTGCATAAAATAAAACATATAGGCTTGAAAGAGAAAGCAGTTATATTTAAAGGCAGTTGCTGTAGTATACAAAAACTATAATTGAAAAAAGCACATTTTTGATGTAAGAATATATGTGCATCTTAATTAATGCATTATATTAGAAGTGCTAGCAGCAGTTCTAGTAACTACTGAATTATCAGTGGCTACAAGCATAGAGAATATTGTGAGGCATCAGTGACAATTATAATGTAATATAAAAAGTCTGCAAATTCTGTTGGTGACAAAAGTCCCCGTTACTTCTAATATTACTGTGCTTTGTTGCCTACATTTGTAATTAAATGCTAAAGTCAGTTAGAAAAAGTAATCAGAGTCTTGAAAAACGATAGACATATTTCTTCATCCAAATTCATAAAACAAGGAAATAAGTTCCAAGATTATAAGGAAGAAGAGAAGATGGATCATATTCTTCTCCCATTTTCTAGTATAAATGACTTGTTTTCACCCCCCTGGACTTCCAAAAAATAGAGTATAAAGAAATAGAGAAACACATCTACACTAATGTTCAACAGCCAGGTAGTAACCCCAACACTTGAGAAGGAGGTGAATCGAAGTTGTAGCTTCCTCTTCCTTTGGGTTGAAGCACTCTGTTCTTGATCCTCAGGGGAAATAAAGAGAAGAAAATAAAAGCCATGCACTCCTTATAGAGGACAATAAGTGGAGGGTCACTTAAAAAACATTCCTCTCTGTCAAGGGAGAGTTTAACAGGCTTCAAAAAGATCCTCCTGCTATTTCT
>NW_007278277.1:0-768 GCF_000164805.1 Carlito syrichta | reverse complement strand
TCGCCTTCTTGAAATTATGGGAAGTAATGTGGAAGATATATTTGAAAGCATTAGAACACTTCACTGAGAATCAAAGACTTCTTTAGATCTTTCAGTGAACTTATTTGGATTTTCCCCCTGATTTCCATCCAGTGGTGTCATTAGTCTTTACTTCACTCTGTCTCTTGCGATCCTAGGCTTATATGAGGTCATATCTTGGTAAGCATGAATTTGGTTTTGAGAAAAATTTGGATTCCTACATGCAACCATGGGAATGTACGTTATTCATATTTGGTCATTTTCTGATGACCCTCAAATATGTTTTTGAAACTCGTGGATGAACACTTGTATGGTTCTGAGAACGTAGCTCTGAAACTATGATGTCATAACTATTATAGTCCATCTCTTTTCTTTACATAGGGGATGATTTCTCTCAAATGTATTCCTAAGATTGCAGTTTCTATACTGTAGGCTGTTAGCACATGAACAGCTAATCCCACAGTGTTTCACAATTGTAAAGCCTAACTCACCCTTCTAACAGTATAAACATACACAATGCCTCTTTCTTCATGATTTTTCCAACATTATTCATTTTTCATTTTTCAATGTTTTTTAAAATTTTATTTTGGGGTTTGATTGTTAGAGTCAGAGTCTAACTCTGTCGCACAGAGTAGACGGTCACAGACACTGCAGCCTCCAACTCCTGGGCTCGGGCGACTCTTCCAGCTCAGCCTTCCAAGTGTCTGGAACTTCGTTGAGCTCAGGGAGAAAAAAACTGAAGGTGGATCA
>NW_007278276.1:0-804 GCF_000164805.1 Carlito syrichta | reverse complement strand
TTAGATCTTTCAGTGAACTTATTTGGATTTCCCCTTGATTTCCATCCAGTGGTGTCATTAGTCTTTACTTCACTCTGTCTCTTGCGATCCTAGGCTTATATGAGGTCATATCTTGGTAAGCATGAATTTGGTTTTGAGAAAAATTTGGATTCCTACATGCAACCATGGGAATGTACGTTATTCATATTTGGTCATTTTCTGATGACCCTCAAATATGTTTTTGAAACTCGTGGATGAACACTTGTATGGTTCTGAGAACGTAGCTCTGAAACTATGATGTCATAACTATTATAGTCCATCTCTTTTCTTTACATAGGGGATGATTTCTCTCAAATGTATTCCTAAGATTGCAGTTTCTATACTGTAGGCTGTTAGCACATGAACAGCTAACCCCACAGTGTTTCACAATTGTAAAGCCTAACTCACCCTTCTAACAGTATAAACATACACAATGCCTCTTTCTTCATGATTTTTCCAACATTATTCATTTTTCATTTTTCAATGTTTTTTAAAATTTTATTTTGGGGTTTGATTGTTAGAGTCAGAGTCTAACTCTGTCGCACAGAGTAGACGGTCACAGACACTGCAGCCTCCAACTCCTGGGCTCGGGCGACTCTTCCAGCTCAGCCTTCCAAGTGTCTGGAACTTTGTTGAGCTCAGGGAGAAAAAAACTGAAGGTGGATCACAGGGAGGAGAGTTTGATGGCACCTTTTTTTCCAAGTTGATGGGCGGATGTCAGGCAGGCCTGTTAGCGTCCTCTTGAGCCACAGCGCCATCGTGAGGAAATAGTTTCATCGATGAGTC
>NW_007278275.1:0-301 GCF_000164805.1 Carlito syrichta | reverse complement strand
CTAGTTAAGTGAGCTGGCTAGTCAGCTTGCTAGCTAAATTCAGCTAGGTAAGTGATCTGGCTAGCCAGGTGGCTAGATAGGTAGCCAGCTATTTAAGGCAGCTGTCTAGCCAGCGACTTGCCAGTTACCTCAGCTAGTCAAGTCACCTGGCAACCAGCTGGCTAGCTACTTAACTCAGTTGGTTAAGTCACTTGGCAATCCAGCTGGTTAGCTAGTTAAAAAGTTAGTTAGGTCAGATGGTTAGTCATCTGACTAGCTAGTTATTTCTGCTAGTTAATTCAGCTGGCTAGATAGGCAGCTA
>NW_007278274.1:0-780 GCF_000164805.1 Carlito syrichta | reverse complement strand
TCAAAGATCAAATACTTTAACTATATTGTGAAATGTCAACACAGTATAAGAAAGTGAGGGCAAGGTCAGTTCCAGAAGTATCTATCAGGTCAAGCCCCAGTGCACCCAGGGTCTGCTTCTGAATCATCTTCTCTAAGTCCACAGGGGAACCTTGGTCCTCAAGTCTCTCCTGTCACTTAAGTTACATCACCAGCCTCTTGGTCTGAGACTTGCGCCCTGGTTCTTCTACTAGCTTTCACCACCAGCTTTTCTTCCCCAAGAGACATAATAATAGCATTGCAGAAAGTGGCTTTGTGTATCAGACAAACTGGAATTAGAATCTACTACTTAGTAGCTGTGCTTGAGAAAGTAATTTTCCTTTATAAATTTCAATTTTCTTCTTTGTAAAGTGGGCACGACCATGACTAACACATTGGGATTCTGTGAGCTAAAGTATATAGAGTACTATGTGTGTTGCCAAAACATAATAGGAATGTTGTAAATTGCTTATATTATTTTCTCTTTTTCCCATATTCTAAAATTGAGCTGGATCCAATATTAAATCCTCATATCTTCCTTTGTCAGTGTTCTGTGCTGTGCAGGACTAATGATTTTCTGTGTATATTTTTTACACACACCCTCCATGAAAGAGCTTCCTTTTAATTTCCAGTAAATTGAAACTTACAGTTTCTATGTGTCTATGAATGACTAAAAAAATTTTTCTAGTGAAAAATATAAAGATCATCACCGAAGTGGGTTAGAGAAATATAAAACATATGTAGATATTTTAGAAAATGTGTA
>NW_007278273.1:0-368 GCF_000164805.1 Carlito syrichta | reverse complement strand
CCGGATGACCAGCAGGGTATCTGACTAGTTAAGATGGCTGGCTATCTGAATGTCCAGCCAGCCAGCTGGCTATTTAAACCAGCTGGCTATCCTGGTGGCCAGCCCACTAGTTAGCTATGTAGGTAGCTAGAAAATTAAGTCAGCTGGCTATCCAGCTGGCTAGCTAGGGAGCTAGGCAGTGAAGTCAGCCTGCTAGCCAGCTTGCTGTCTAGTAAGTCAACTAGTTAAGTCACCTGGCTAGACAGCTGGCTAGCTAGGTAGCTAGATTGTTAAATCAGCTGTCTAGTCCACTGGTTAGCTAGTTAAGCCACCTAGTTAAGTCAACTGGCTAGCCAGCTGGCTTACTAGGTAGCTTGTTACTTAAGTCA
>NW_007278272.1:0-1020 GCF_000164805.1 Carlito syrichta | reverse complement strand
TGGATAACAAAATAGCTAGCTAATTTAATGAGTTGGTTAGTGATTTAGATAACTATTCTAACTAGTTGGTAAACGAGTTAATTAGCTGACTTAACTGGTTTGTTAAGAGTTAGCTAGGTGAATTAATTTGTTACCTGATGAGTCGGCAGAGTAGCTAGCTGGTTTAACACGTTGGCTGACTACTCGGCCAACTTGTTAGCTCACAACTCTTTGGCCGAATAATCAGCTGACGATTTAGTTTGGTTAAAGAGTTGGCTGACGATTTGCCCCATAGTTAGTTTGGGTTAGTATTTGGATGCATAGTTTGCTCACCTAATTAGTCGGCCGACTAGTTAGCTGACTAGTTAGCTAACCTAACTAGTCAGGAGTCTATTTAGCTGACCTAACTTGTCGGCTGACATGTTAACCCACTACTCAACCATTTGGTTAGCTGATTTAGCTAGATGGCTGGCTAGTAGGACGGAAAGTTAGCTGACTTATCTAGTCATCCAGTGAGTGGGCAGACAAGTGAGCTGACGTAACTAGTTGTCCGGTGAGAGAGCCGACTGGTCAGCTGAATTAACTAGTCTACTGGCAAGTGAGCTGATGCATGCAATGTCATAATTAGTCGGCTGGCTAGTGAGCCAAGCAGTGAGTTGACTTAACTAGTAGGCTGGTGAGCGAGCTGACTATTTAGCAGACCTGTTGGTCTGTGAGTGAACCAACAAGTTAGTTGGCCTGTTGGCTGGCATGCGAGATGACTAGTCTGCTGACCGGTTGGCAGGAGAGTGAGCTTACTACTTAGCTGATCTAATGCAAAGCGAGGGAGCTAGTAATCTCACCAGCTAGCTGAGTTGCTAGCTGTCTAGTTAGCTAAGTAACTAGCTGATTTGCTAGCAGACTTAACTATCTAACTGACTTAACCTGTTAGCTGACTAGGAACTTGACTAACTAGCTGACTTAACTAGGTACCTGAATAGTTAGCTGACTTGTTAGCTCACTTAACTTGCTAGCTGGCTATCTAGCTGACTAGCTAATAGG
>NW_007278271.1:0-557 GCF_000164805.1 Carlito syrichta | reverse complement strand
TTCCATCCCTGGAATGAAGTCTACTTGGTCATGATGGATGTTTTTTGAGATGTATTGTTGAATCCGGTTTGCTAGGATCTTGTTGAGAATTTAATATTTATGTTCATAAAATATATTGGCCTGTAGTTTTCTTTCTTTGTTGGATCTTTACCTGACTTGGGTATCAATGTGATGTTGGCTTTGTAAAATGATTTGGGGAGAATTTCATCTTTGTCAATCACCTGGAATACCTTCCGTAGGATTGGAATCAGCTCCTCCTTAAATGTCTTGTAGAATTCTGCTGGAAAGCCGTCTGGACCAGGGCTTTTTTTGGTAGGAAGTCTTCTTATTACATAGTCTATTTCCTTGATTGTTATTGGTCTATTTAGGGTCTCAATTTCTTCTTGTTCTAACCTAGGTAGGTTGTGTAATGTCAGAAAGTCCTCCATTTCCTTAAGGTTTTCAAGTTTGTTTTCATACAAGTGTACGTAGAAGTCTCCAATGATCTTTTGTATTTCTTCAGGGTCAGATGTGACTTCATCTTTTGTGTTTCTGATTGTGCTTATTTGGTTTTTTTC
>NW_007278270.1:0-687 GCF_000164805.1 Carlito syrichta | reverse complement strand
GAGTGTACCATCTTTATCTTTTCTATGAATTTTGCTTATTTCAGTGGGAGAGTGGAAGTATAGAAACAGTGGTTATTAGTTGCGGTTGTTTGCCAAGGTTGACATTTCAAGAGAAATTGGATAAACCTGTTTTCAACATAAGTAATGATGATGGAGGTTGCAGCATATTGTGAAATGTGAGTAATAAAATTGGACATGGCCTCTTAACAGCATAAGAAAACTTGAATGCAGTTTACCACCATCCTTGAAGGACTTCGAAACTGTGGCTTTTAACTGATTTATTGGGTGTTTTTGCTCTACCCAGCCTCTTTTTTCAGAAATTCAGAGGAAGAAATGATGTGTTGGTAAAGTAGATCACACACACACACACACACACACACACACACACACACACACACACACACACACACGCATAGATTTATATAAAATCTTATTTCTAATTATAGACTACTTTAGGAACAGTCTGTAATTTGCTATGAAAGTCTGTGATAATAATTGACTAATTCAAAAGACCAAATGCTTTAACTTATATTTGTGAAAATGTCAACACAGTATAAGAAAGTGAGGGCAAGATCAGTTTCCAGAAGCATCCATCATGTCAAGCCCCAGCGCACCCAGGGTCTGCTTCTGAATCATCTTCTCTAAGTCCAGAGGGGAACCTTGGTCCTCAAGGCTCTCCTGTCATTT
>NW_007278269.1:0-969 GCF_000164805.1 Carlito syrichta | reverse complement strand
GCGCGTGCTTGTAGTTCCGCTACTCGGAAGGCTGAGGCGGAAGGATCGCCGGAGCCCAGCAGGTCGAGGCTGCGGTGACTGGGAGCGGCCACTACACCCCAGTCTGGGCAACAAAGTGAGACTCCAACTCAAAAAAACACCAAAAAACAAAAAAGAAAACAAATGCTAAAAAACACATGATGTTAAAAGAGTTTGTGAGGCTGCATTACTAACCGTCCTGGCCACATGTGGCCCGCAGGCCGTGGATTGGACTTGCTTGATCAACAGCATAACACCCCAGCGGGAAACCAGAGAAGGGAGCAGTTTCAGGCAGAGTCCCACAGACAGGAGCTACAGCCCTGGAGGGAACCCCAAAGTATGACATTTAACTGAACACTGCCATGTTGTCTCAATGTGAGGAGACAAAACCTAGCTGAGCTTTCATGGTCTCACACCCAACAGAGGAAAAAGCAAAGGAGGAGTCATAAAAGAACCAGGAATGTTTGAGTTGGAGAGGTTACTACGATCATCTGGTCCAACTTCCATTATTTAAATGAGAAACCAAGGCCAGAGAAAGAGCAGAGCTGGGACTAGGACCCGATTTCTAACTCCTAGAATAAGGTCTCTTCTCTTGCACCTGAATTTATAAAACTGTATGTAGCTTGGATAAACTGTTTACCAGGGTTTGAGTACTGCCTAGGGCCCTACTTCCGCCAGTGTAGGCTGAGGACTGGGATTTGGGCACTGTAATCATTGAAGGCTTTCCCAAGTATATCCTGAAAGCATCAGAAGAGTCGCTCCTCCCATTCTCCATGTCATCAGAATTCATGGTGGAGGGCACTCTGTGATGGGAATCCATCATCTTCCTGGCTCTGAATGGGGACTTCCTGGGCACTGTAAACGTGAGGTGCTAGGATACCACTCACTTTCCTCATACCTTTCATTTTCCTCATTCAACCTGAAGGTCACAGTTGAACTTAGAAGTCTGGG
>NW_007278268.1:0-821 GCF_000164805.1 Carlito syrichta | reverse complement strand
CCAATACAGAAAGAAAATAGGAAAAGGCTGTGAAATTAGAATACAATGGTTAATTCAAGGAACTATCGAGTTAGACAATAACGATGAGAGAAAATAAGAAAACAAGAGAGTTGCATGATCTGAACATAGTGGTTAAAATATCTTAAAAGTTTAAGATTTAATAAACTGGCCTTTAGAATTGTAATGGGATTATTCCTATCCAATTTATAGGAACACTGAAAATTCACAGTTCATATTACAAATATAAAAGAGATACTAAAGACAAATCAAAAAATATATATGGACATCTTTCATTTTATTGTGCTTTGCAGGTACTGCATTTTTCACAAATTGAAGGTTGTAACAATCCTGTGTAGAAAAAGTCTTTTGGCACTATTTTTACAAAAATCTGTGGTCGCATTTTGGTAATTCTCACAATATTTCAGTCGTTTAAAGTATTATATCTGTTAGGGTGATCTGTGATCAGTGGTCTTTGATGTTACTATTATAATTGGTGGTGCCATAAACCACACCCATATTGGATGGCAAATTTAATCAATAAATTTTGTGTATATTTTACCTTTTCTACAAATTGGCTGTTCTTCCTGCTCACTCCTTGTCCAGGTTTCTTATTCATTGAGACACAACAACATTGAAACTTGGCCAATTATTAACCTTATAATGGTTTTTAAGTGTTCAAGTAAAAGGAAGTTCTCTCACTTTAAATCAAAGGTTAGAAATGATTAAGCTTAGTGAGGAAGGCATATTGAAAACTGAGATAGTCCAAAGTCAGGCCTCTATGCCAAACAGTTAGCCAAGTTGTAAGTACAAAGGAAAATTCT
>NW_007278267.1:0-818 GCF_000164805.1 Carlito syrichta | reverse complement strand
TTGGAACAATGAGAAAAAATCACTTCACAGCTTAATTTCAAAGTAGTAACGCAGATAACTGACTTTAAAGGACTTTACAAACAGTAAGGTTCCAGGTTATAACAAGTAATCGTAAAATGTTACCATAGCAACTTAATCTAAGAGAATATATTTTATTGGGGGGATAAAGTAGGCTATAAATGAAATGAGCGCTGAACAAGACATACAGATCACAGAATTGACATTTCTTTCTCTAGGAGAAAACATGAAGAGCTTGAAACAATTTTGCGAATATACTTAGTTTTAAACCTAAATCCTAATACCATTTAGTCCTTGTTAATTATTAATAAAACAGAAAAGAGTCTGTGTCTAAATGCAGTTAGTTTCTAGTGGACATAATTAGCAGTGTAAGAGTTAAACTCCAAAAATACAAGAAAAACTAAAGTAGTATTCCAAAATGATGTATATTTGATAGCTTTAGAGTCCATGAACTCAGACTCATATTTGGTTCTAGTTATGTAGACATCACCCAGCTTCCAAATATTATCACAGAATATTTGTTCGAAATTTGTTTTAAATCTGCCATGAAAACTTGCCCATAGTCTAAACATGAGTTTTAGCAGATGAGAAAAAATGATTCTGGTGTTTGAATCACACTTTCTCAGCAAGGGAGTCACAGAAACCTGCAAAGGCAGTAGGCCAACAACTCCAAATTAATTTCATTACTGAATTAAATAAATACAACTACACTAATGTAAAATATAATTTTTCATTTAAGCTAATGCTTTAAACAGTATGTATTGTGTTTTTAAGACAGAGCTTTAACTATATTAGTTTGC
>NW_007278266.1:0-804 GCF_000164805.1 Carlito syrichta | reverse complement strand
ATAGAGCACATATAAAACAGTGTCCCATAAGATTATAATAGAGCTGAAAATTTTCTATGCTTAATGAATCACAGACTCTTTTTATTATAAAAATGTGGAGGACAATTCAGGGTTGGGTATACAAACGTTGATTATGCAGGTACCCTTGTTGATGAGGCATGCCGCTCCCTCCCCTAGCAGTTTCCCTTAACTGCCAATCCCACCCTCCTCCCCTGACAGTTTCCCACTACTGCCAATCCCTTTTCTATAGTATTATAATTGTTCAAGGACTGCTTATGAGTGAGAATATATGGTACTCTGTGACATTTTAACATTGTAGCACACACGTATTTGTGGTGATGTTGTAAACACATCTATTGTGTTGCAGCCATAAAAAAAGCATAGCATGTGCAATTATGTACAGTACATAACACTTGGTAATGATAAATACCTATGCAATAGGCTTATGTATTTATGATGCTAAACATTTTATTCTTATTTTAGAGTGTACTTTTTCAACTTATGTAGAACAGTCACAGGCAGGTCCTTCTGGAAGTACTGAAGGAGATAGCTCCACGCACATTACTGTCCCTGAAGACCTTCCAGTGGGACAAGATGTGATGGTGAAAGACAATGATATTGATGATCCTGATCCTGTGTAGGCCTAGGCTAAGGTGTGTTTGTGTCTTAGTTTTTAACAAAAAGTTTAAAAAGTAAAAATAAAATATTTTAAGACTAAAAAAAAAAAAAGAAAGCAAGAAATTCCAATATAACAAACAAAAAAAACTGCAATAAAATCATAGTATAGTGCCATAAACTTAAAGT
>NW_007278265.1:0-940 GCF_000164805.1 Carlito syrichta | reverse complement strand
TCAGTATATGAGAGATATCTGACAGATTGTTCCTTCAATTTTAATTGAAAAATTTGGATTGTCACAAATGCATACAATGATGTAGCCACTAGAAAAATCATAATATACAATGTTCTAGCACCCTACATCCCTATCGCAGTCCATTCTTCTTTCTAACGTTGGTTTCTGATATTCACTGATCTGTTTTGTGTCTTACTGATTTTGTGATTTAGAATCTTATGTAATTTAATAAAAAAGTTGTTTTTATGTCTGGCATCCTTTAGTGAACTTACCACTTAAGAATCATTTGTGGGCCAGACTCAGTGGCTCAGCCTGTAATCCCAGGACTTTGGGAGGCCGAGGCGAGTGGATTGTTAGAGTCCTAGGGTTTGAGACCCACCCAGGCATCTTGGTGAGACCTCGCATCTATAATAAATCAAAAATAGGACGGGCATGGTAGGACGCGCCCGTAGTTCCAGTTACTTGGAAGGCGGAGGCGGAAAGAATGCTGGACCCAAAAGGCCAAGGCTGTGATGGCTGAGAGCATACCACTGCATCCAGTCTGGGTGACAGAGTGAGAATCCAACTCAAAAAAACAAAAAAAGAAGAAGAAGCATTTATGTTGTGATGAGCATTATTATTTTCTTTTTTCCTAAACTGCTGAGTACTATTTTATCATATGATACAGGTTGGATTCAGTGACTTATGACTGCAACTGCAATATTATGGGAGTCTTATCTAGGAGAATTGCTTGAGGCCAGAAGTTTGAGACCAGACTGATAAGCGTAGCAAGATCCCATGCCTGGAACACACTGGCTCCTCTAGCTGTTCAGGAAGCTGAGAAAGGAGGATCGTTGAGCCCAAGAATCTGAGAATGAAACCACGACTGCAAGCCAGACAGGGCAACAAAATGAGATCCTGTCTATAAAACACAAAATATGTTGATCTACAGGAGATAAAC
>NW_007278264.1:0-932 GCF_000164805.1 Carlito syrichta | reverse complement strand
TGACAAAAAGCTTTGTGAGATTTGACTGGTGTTGCATTAATCTATAGATCAAGTTGAGTATAATTGTCATCTTAATATTGCTGAGTTTTCCAATAACAAGCATGGACTGTAGGTCACTTTATTTAGAACTTTTTGAAATCTTTTTGGTAAATGGTACTGGTTTTAAAAATTTCAATTTTTCACTGATAGTATATAGGAAACATTTTAATTTTGTATATTAACTTTGTGTTCTGTGACTTTTCAATATTTACATTTTAGTTCCAGTGAGATATTATTGTCATTTCTTTTTCTTTTTTTCTTTTTTTTGAGTTGGAGTCTCATTCTATTGCCCAGACTGGAGTGCAGTCTCACTTTTTGTTCATTCAGAGAGATCTATCCTCATACCTCTTTTACAGATTGTCTTGCCACCAATATTCTTATTATGAATTTTCTATGTCCCTGGTCATCCAGCCAAACCATAAGTCACTGACCATGAATTGATAGATAACTTCATGTCTGGCCATTTCTCCTTATAAATGATATGAGAAATCAGAGCTCAAAGCTCTTCCCACTGGAAAATTGTTCTTCATCATTGTCCTTCAGGGATATCCAGAAAGGGCCGTAGCGCTTTCAGCAGAGCCTATGATCAGGACCATCTTTAAACCAGGCCTGAGTTGTCTCCTTCTCTTTTATCTGATCATGGTAAATTTTTCATGAGGTCATAAGTGAAAACTAGAAAAGAAAAAGTAGCGGTGGACTATGGGTATTTGAGACACTTTTTCATGAAATTTACTTGTGTTTTGGGAGTCAACTTAGGTCCAATTCTATATACTTAATTTCTATGTAATGATACAGTATTTCTGCAAATGTCCAACTTTATGGCATTAAATGTTTGATAACAATCGATGGGTCTGTCAATTTGCCTGATAACTTTGTGGACAATGTGAAGCATC
>NW_007278263.1:0-903 GCF_000164805.1 Carlito syrichta | reverse complement strand
TCTTTATTGCTAACCCTGTTCCCTTGGTTCTCGGAGAATAAATGGGTTAATTTTGCAGAGTGTTTGAAAACACAGAGTGCTGGAAAATTATCGTGATGTGAAGAGGCCCTGCAGGTACACTAGACAAAAACAGGGGCAGAGGGGGCCACGGCTTGTCGTTTTCATAGTAAATTTCATGATTGCTTTTGAAAATGGCGCTTTCTTATTTACAAATCTTGTCAATGAAATAAATTGAATGGAATCACCAGATGGCCCTAAATATCGTCTTTGTTACCTATAACTGTCTTCAAAGAGCCTTTGCTACAGGAGCTGGAAGGCTCAAAGCTATAAAACACGGGTAGGGAAGGGATACAGTGCCTAATTCCCTGACCGTCAGGGCCATCTATTTACTCAGTGAGGTGAGGGGGAATCATTTATTTACTCAGTGAAGTGAGGGGGAGACCACCCCATTTAGATTTATTAAAGGGTGCAGAGTGCAACATTCTTCAAAAGGGTCACTATAAATATGCCACATACTGTATTTCATAGAGTTTGTGGGAAAGGAAATTGAAATCTAAAAATGGAATTCAATCTTGTCCAAACAATATTGGATCTACCCAATGAGTATTTTTGTTATGACATATAACAGGCTGATATTCCAAGCACATTTTTATAAACCTCTAGTTTGTTTTCATAAAGTTGGACTTCCCTATAATTCTGAGGTTTCTTGGAGTTATCAACCAACACAACAGCATTTTTACAAATGAGAATGAAAGACTCACTTGTGTCAGGACAGTCACCTCCTCCCGTCCTTCCTGGTATGGTACCAGGAGCTCAGAGCGGGTGAGCACAACTCCGGTGAACCCTGTGAGGGGCGGGACCTGGAGGACCAGTGTCCTGAGTCCTGGAATCCTCTTTCCCCTT
>NW_007278262.1:0-825 GCF_000164805.1 Carlito syrichta | reverse complement strand
CCCAATTTCAAATAATTAGTGTTAGGGTATGGCATTGCATTTGTCTATGGACATGGCTCTTTGGTCTTGCGTTGTTTAAGGTTATACAGGTGGCCCAATGTTGTGTGACGTTGCATGTACAATATTAGTTGTGTATCAGAAGACACTGGCTCAGTGCCCTTTCATCAAGGCCCTGGGAATCCACCTAGCCTTGCCAGAACAGGCTTGAGGGAGTCCAGCAGAGGGAAGTAATGAGAGTGTGTGCCAGTGTGTGAGTGTGAGTACACAGGACGGAGGCATTGAGCTGCGGGGTGGTCTCCTGCACAAGTTACAGAGGCCACTCACTGTGTCTGCGGTTTTCAGTCAGGGCAGGACAGAGGGAAACAGGCGGCACATCCTTCCCAGGGTGGGCAGCGTCCTGTGAATTTGGTGGAGGTGGCGGCATTGGAGGGTGAGGGCGGATGTCTCCTGAGGATTTAGGGCGTGGCCTGAGTAGGGGGCGGCGGGGAGATTGCGCGCACGAATTTGCTCATGGCGCCCCGTTTCCCGTGATGTGAAATTGTATTGTGAGAGGGGCCGAGCAGAGCATCTCCGGAGCTGTCACCTTTGTGGCCTGGAATCCGTTTCTGCCTCTGCCCAGGCCAGCTCTAACCCATTCCCTCGCTGTCCTTCCCACGATAACGCCGCCACCACCCTCACCCTGCCCCCACCACCGCACCCTCACCCTGCCCCCCACACAGGGTCACTAGGTCTGTGGGTTCGGACTGGAACCTAAGGCACCCCCTGGATGGCCCCACATCATCATCAGAACCATCAATGAGATGCAAACATGAAAGATAAGATGTA
>NW_007278261.1:0-818 GCF_000164805.1 Carlito syrichta | reverse complement strand
AAAGGGTGACTGCCTATCAGCGGCCTGTGGGGCAGGGGAGAGGTTGGTCAGTGTGTGTACTAGTTTGCGATTAGAGGAGCGTGAATTCAGGTGTGCTATGGCACTGTATGGTGACCCTGGCAAATAACGATGTCTGAATATTTCAAGATAGTCAGGAGAGAAGTTTTTAAATGTTATCACCACAAAGAATAGTGAATGTTCAAAGTGGTGGATATGGACTCATCTTGATTTGGTCATTGTATTATGGTCTGAGTAATGCTCAACTGCTCCCCTTGATACCAATAAATCAAGAGGGCAGGGACCTGGTGGAAAGAAGTGCATGTATGACTTTGAATCCAGGGAGCACAGCCAGACTCGAGGTCTTTCTAAAATGGTTCTGTTCACCCTCCAGGTTTTTACAGTTCACTTTTATCAGTCCAGAGTTGTTAGTACGTTAGTCACGTGACCGCCAGAGCATTGTATAGAACTTGAGATCGGCCACATGGATCATAGTAACATTTTTTGATCCAGACCAGACCTGAGACATCAAGCATTACACAAAAGTGAGACAATCACCAGGCTTACAATTACACCGATTCTATATTATTCAAACTTATAACCATTCAGAAAAAGGAATTAAAGGAGATTTGCATCTTTCGGTTGATGGAGTGTAGACTACCGGGAGCGCAAAAGAGATAAGGGGAAGTGCACTTTTTATTAGTTCTCAGGAATATTGCGTCCTTGCTATGCTCTTCTCTAGGGGCTGTGGCAATATGGACCGACATTCGCGGGTCTGTGGATCAATTATACAATGGACACATGCGCTGAAACTCACACTG
>NW_007278260.1:0-811 GCF_000164805.1 Carlito syrichta | reverse complement strand
TGGCTAACTGTTTGGCATAGAGGCCTGACTTTGGACTATCTCAGTTTTCAATATGCCTTCCTCACTAAGCTTAATCATTTCTAACCTTTGATTTAAAGTGAGAGAACTTCCTTTTACTTGAACACTTAAAAACCATTATAAGGTTAATAATTGGCCAAGTTTCAATGTTGTTGTGTCTCAATGAATAAGAAACCTGGACAAGGAGTGAGCAGGAAGAACAGCCAATTTGTAGAAAAGGTAAAATATACACAAAATTTATTGATTAAATTTGCCATCCAATATGGGTGTGGTTTATGGCACCACCAATTATAATAGTAACATCAAAGACCACTGATCACAGATCACCCTAACAGATATAATACTTTAAACGACTGAAATATTGTGAGAATTACCAAAATGCGACCACAGATTTTTGTAAATATAGTGCCAAAAGACTTTTTCTACACAGGATTGTTACAACCTTCAATTTGTGAAAAATGCAGTACCTGCAAAGCACAATAAAATGAAAGATGTCCATATATATTTTTTGATTTGTCTTTAGTATCTCTTTTATATTTGTAATATGAACTGTGAATTTTCAGTGTTCCTATAAATTGGATAGGAATAATCCCATTACAATTCTAAAGGCCAGTTTATTAAATCTTAAACTTTTAAGATATTTTAACCACTATGTTCAGATCATGCAACTCTCTTGTTTTCTTATTTTCTCTCATCGTTATTGTCTAACTCGATAGTTCCTTGAATTAACCATTGTATTCTAATTTCACAGCCTTTTCCTATTTTCTTTCTGTATTGGCATAGGCCAATAAGC
>NW_007278259.1:0-884 GCF_000164805.1 Carlito syrichta | reverse complement strand
AGTTCCTGCTGTGTATCTTTTGATAAGGATTCTTTCGGCTCTTCATGATTGTTTTAAATTTCATATGAATTCACTATTGTAATTTCCAGGTCTGAGAAGAATGATGTTAACTTATTGGTTTTGTCCCTGTTTCACTCGTTGGCCTAAACGGCTAATTTTTCAATTAAAAGATGTGAGCAAAGTCAGGAAATCCAGCATGTCAGCTTGCCATTCAGGACATCAGCCTCAGAACTGTGACATCATAATGGGCGGGACCTTGACGACTGAGCAAGCCTTCAGTATCAAGGATTTATGTACAGTGCTCTGACAAGAGCGGAAGATATGGTGGATTTTCATTCCCAAGAATTGAAGGAAGCAAGGTGTTCACACCTATCCGAAAACGTCTGCACGGGTAAGTGGCCGTCCTAGGATCCAGTGGGCAATGTAGTCTTTTTGTTTTCACGCAGAAGTTATTGAGAGGACAGAAAAGCTCCCACAGTGGGAGGTCCCTGAGGGGTTCCCCACGATGTAGTCTTTCATTACTATGGTCACAGAGACTTGTTGGAGTTTGGTCATAGCACAACCTAATCATATGTCATCACTTTCTCTAGTTTAGACACTTCTGCATGTTTTTCCTATTATTTTCCAGCCGTTGAGCCATTTGTCTCTCATGATTTGAACATCGCTTCAGTAACATCAAAGTCAGTTTTCTAGAATTTTCGATTATCTAAATTTTTATATGAATGAGGATCCCATATTCTTCTTTCGAAATCTCCATGTTATTTTGGTTTCTAAACATAGGGCTCCAGTGGTCTCTTTTTGTGTGTGTGCATGATTTTCAAGGCTTGTCGGTAAAAAGTATCACATTAATCTGAGACATTGTTGCAGAGTACACCATTATGTCT
>NW_007278258.1:0-775 GCF_000164805.1 Carlito syrichta | reverse complement strand
TCAACGGCTGGAAAATAATAGGAAAACATGCAGAAGTGTCTAACTAGAGAAAGTGATGACATATGATTAGTTGTGCTATGACCAAACTCCCACAAGTCTCTGTGACCATAGTAATGAAAGACTACATCGTGGGGAACCCCTCAGGGACCTCCCACTGTGGGAGCTTTTCTGTCCTCTCAATAACTTCTGCGTGAAAACAAAAAGACTACAATGCCCACTGGATCCTAGGACGGCCACTTACCCGTGCAGACGTTTTCGGATAGGTGTGAACACCTTGCTTCCTTCAATTCTTGGGAATGAAAATCCACCATATCTTCCGCTCTTGTCAGAGCACTGTACATAAATCCTTGATACTGAAGGCTTGCTCAGTCGTCCAGGTCCCGCCCATTATGATGTCACAGTTCTGAGGCTGATGTCCTGAATGGCAAGCTGACATGCTGGATTTCCTGACTTTGCTCACATCTTTTAATTGAAAAATTAGCCGTTTAGGCCAACGAGTGAAACAGGGACAAAACCAATAAGTTAACATCATTCTTCTCAGACCTGGAAATTACAATAGTGAATTCATATGAAATTTAAAACAATCATGAAGAGCCGAAAGAATCCTTATCAAAAGATACACAGCAGGAACTCTCACTTTCCGCATTTGAAACTTTAGTATAAGTTTACAATAATCAAAACAGCCTGGTTTTGCTACTGGAAAAGGTCCATAGGCTGATGGGTCAGGACAGAGAGTGAAATCCTCAAATTCTCACCGAACTCATCTTGAAGGAAC
>NW_007278257.1:0-907 GCF_000164805.1 Carlito syrichta | reverse complement strand
TGAGCCACATGAGTGGAAAGACACAGAGTCAAGAAAGAGCTGACTGGTGAGAAGGTGGCCACAGAAAGAAGGTTCATGGAGATGGCGCACGGGGAGGGGGAGATCATGCTCAGTGAAAGGGGAACACACAAAACACTTCTAAATAGAAAGTGGGTGAAATGCAGGAACAGGCATTTCTTGGTGAATGAGATACAGAGGACAGGAAGCGGTTGGATGGGGAGGGGAGTTGGGGACTGCAGGCCAAAGAGGGATAATGGAGAGCGAGAGGAAGGAGATGACCACATGGCCAGGGGACCAGCCTGGGCTAGGAAGACAGGGCCAGACAGTCTTGATGGTTCATACAGCAATGTGTCACAGAATATGCACCAGAGTAACTAGGCAGCATTGCGACGTTCCCCAGGTAAACTCTCAAGAGTCTGTTTACAAGAAATCCCAAAGTGTCTCTAGAGATGCACAGCCAAGCTGCTGTAATCCGGGTCAGACATGACACAGGGAGGGGTACAACGAAGCACACCATCAATAAGAGCAGAAGCAGGGCTCGGTGGCTTAGCCTGTAATCCCTTGCCTTTGGGAGGCTGAGGTGAGTGGATTGCCTGAGCCCACGGGTTCGAGACCTGCCTGGGCAGGCGAGACCTCATCTCTACAATAAATCAAAAAATTAGCCGGGCGTGGTAGCGCGCACCTGTAATTCCGGCTACTCGGAAGGTTGAGGCGGAAGAATCGTCGGAGTCCAGCAGGTCGAGGCTGCGGTGGCCAGAAGCGGACACTGCACGCCAGTCTGGGTGAAAGAGTGAGACTCCAACTCAAAAAAAATAATAAGAAACAAGAACAGAACGTGTGTTCATAATTCGGGGGAAATTATTTCACTCAGCAAAAAACATTTTAAGGGTCAGCACTAAATGCCCAC
>NW_007278256.1:0-797 GCF_000164805.1 Carlito syrichta | reverse complement strand
CATCTTTAGAGGCTTACCGAAGCAAATAAACAATGTGTTTCGGAGAGACTTAGTGAAGAAATTGTTTTTTTAACCAGTATTTCTCATGGTGCTTTTCAGGTGAGGATGATGATGAGACTTTGGGTCACAGTTCAGGACTACCATCCATGGGAAAGTTTGGAAGCAAGATTTAATGTTAAATTTTGATTTTAAAATGTATTCTACTTTAGTTTCTATGGGTAATGATCTATCAAGATTCATAAACAATTTTATGCTAACATATGTTTTTATTCTGACATGGCTATTGAATTTGACCTATGAATTATTTCTATGCATATTTTAATATTATTCCATTTTGTTTTAGAGTGCTAGACTGTATCTAGGAAAACCCGTTTAGATCCAAAATAACATTTTTTTCTAATTTCAAAAAAAATTAGCTTCCATTTTAAAAATGTAATCTGAATTTAAATGAAAACCCTAATTTAGAATTCAGTTCCATTCTTTAACTAGCTGAAAGAAATCTTAGGGAAAATATTGGACCAAATTGCCAGTAATTTGCATTAAAGAGGATGAAACTGAATTTTTTGTTTGTCAGTAGACATGACAGTGTTTCATTAAAGTTAAGCAGTAGAGAGCTCTGATTTTAATTTAGTCAAGGTTATGTCTTTACATAGAAGTTTTGTCGAAATACCTGGGGTTGACAATAATGTTCAAGGTGCTGTATAATCTGGATGAAATTACTCATGTACTGTCTTATTTAATAATATTGGTTCACCTGTCTTACAGCAGAGTCTTTTTATCAATAAGTCTTTGTTATA
>NW_007278255.1:0-1035 GCF_000164805.1 Carlito syrichta | reverse complement strand
TCTGGACATGGACCCTTAACCGTGAGTTCACAGACTCTTCTTTCCTTGTATTTTCTTTCCTGTGTTGCGGCTTTTGCCGGAAGTGGAACTGCTGGATTATGCATGAGAGTATCCCGTTTTCTGAGAAGTGTGTGTGGAAAGACTGCCCTATTCCCACGGAATGTATGTGGCCATCAATGTGTCCACTGATTCCGCAGTGTTCGTTCTGTTCCATGGATCAGTAGTTAGGGTTTTATACCATTGCCTCTCTGTTTGGTTTATTAGACTTTGGTGAAAGCAGAAAAGTGTAAAACCCTAAACTTTGTCCATTTTGAAGACAGTTTGGGCTATTGCAGGTCTCATGCCATTCTACTGAAATACAAGACATTTGGGTTTGGGTAGAGATTTCCTTTTGTTTGTAATGCTTTGTGTAGCAGTAGCACCTTCCAATATCACGGTTTTTATTTATTGAACCCAGTATTTCCTTTTCATTTGCTTATGTCCTCTGCAATGTCTATCAGCAATATTGTGTACTGTTTCGTGTACTATTCTATTGTCTGCTTAACTTTTTTTTCACTATTTTGTGGTTTTGGCTGCTACTGGAAATGAATTGTGTCCTTAGTGGTTTCTTCAGGTTGACTTTGAACGTGTAGAGAGACACCTGGTTTTGGTATGCTGAATTTGTGTTCCGCAACAATGCTGAATTTTTAGTTCTGAAAGGGTCAGTGTCTGTGTGTGTGTGTGTGTGTGTGTGTGTGTGTGTGTGTGTGTGTGTGTGTGTCTGGTAAACTTGTTGGAGCTATCTCTACGTAACGTCGTTTGTATGTGAAGTGAGTTGACTTTACTTTTCGTCTCACGTTAGGATACCTTGAAAAATGGTTTTTTGTTTAATTGCTCTGTTCAGCGTTCTGAAACCTATCTTGAAGGGAAGTCGTGGAAGAGTATATCCATGTTTACTTCTTGATCTTTTGGGAAAAGCTGAAAGTTTCACCATGGAGTAATCATGTCAGTTTTATGTTTTACTACATGGCCTTTATTAGGTGAAGGAGGTTTTCG
>NW_007278254.1:0-878 GCF_000164805.1 Carlito syrichta | reverse complement strand
AAAAACTTTTAGTTTCATATTGGTAAAGTATTAATCAAAATGGGTGCTTCTAACTCAAGTTCACTATTGTGACTGAGATATGAACACTCTGTTATCCCACATTAACTCATATCTGACAGTCTCAATTTTTTCACACTTGGGGCAGTTTTTGTTTAAAAACTTGTTCATGAATATGAAGGTTTAAGTTTTAAAACCATGAAAATTATAAGCATATATATAATATATATGAAGTTATGATTTGATCACATGTCCTTATAATAACTGATATTATGTTAGACTATGTTACTTGTATTGGTGATCATAATTTTATATTTTTTCTGGTCAGTGTCTATAGCATGGCCTAATTTGTAGTCAATAATATATAATGTTATAGAAAATGACAATGATTATGCAATATGTTATTAATACAAGTAAAGGAATATTCACTATGCTCTACAGCACAGATCTATTATAATCTTTTTATGTTTGCAAAATATAAATAAAATAATGACTAACCCAGGCCGACTTTACTAATTCTCCTAATATTTCTCTCTAGAAGCTTTCCCTATTCTTCCTGTTTTAATGTCATCTTATTGGCTGGTAGAGAAAAAGACTGTATTAATCTTTATGACTCTTAATAATCAGAAGAAGATAAAAGCAAGCCATTACTTTGAACAGTACTCTGATTTTTGCTGTTTGACATACACCTGTACCCTTTGTCAAACTGGCTGGTTGTTTCTCTAAACAGCCTATATCCATTATAATGTATTAAATATAAGAATTCATCTGTTTCTGATTACAACTTATGTGGCACAAAAATCTATATCTTAATAGCATGTTTGTAGAACATATGAATTATATTACATAATTCTATAATCTTTAAGTGTGGGAAACACATA
>NW_007278253.1:0-829 GCF_000164805.1 Carlito syrichta | reverse complement strand
GGATTGCAGGAGCCCCGCAGGTCGAAGCTGTGTTGGCCCGGGAGTGGTCCACTGCACTCCAATCTGGGCGACAGAGTGAGACTCCAACTCAAAAAAAAAAAAAAGAAGAAGAAAGAAAACCCTCTCTATGTTACTGGAGAGAATAAGGACATCACATAGAGAACTTTTTTTTAATGTTCCCAATGTTTTTTTGTTTGTTTGGTTTTGGTTTTTTTAATTTTTAATTTTTTTTATTTTAAAGATATGGGGTACAAGTCAGGTTAGGTATACAAATGTCCATTATGCAGGTACCCTTGTTGATGAGGTGTGCTCCCTTTTCCCTGGGCAGATTCCACGACTGCCAATCTTGCTTCCCCTCTCCCTTCCCAGCAGTTTCCCACTACTGCCAATTCTTTTCTTATAGTATTATGATAGTTGCTCAAGGTCTACTTATAAGTGAGAACATGTGATACTCAGTTCTTTGTTTCTGTGAAAGATTACTCAGTATTATAGACTCTAAGTCCAACTAGGTTGCGGTGAACTTCATGATTTTGATCTTTATGGATGTGTAATATTCCATCATGTATATGTACCACATTTTTTAAATCTAGTCCTCTTTTGATGGGCAGCACGGTTGGTTCTATGTTCTTACTACTGTGAACAATGCTATGATAAACATACATGTGCAGGTATCTTTTTTATAGAGCGATTTGAGCTCTTCCAGGTATAATCCCAATAGGGGGATTGCAGGGATTTAGATCTTTTGGGAATCTCCATACTTTTCTACAGAGGCTACACTAGTTTACACTACCACTAACAGTGTCGAAGTGCTCCCTTTTTGCCATACCCT
>NW_007278252.1:0-727 GCF_000164805.1 Carlito syrichta | reverse complement strand
AGAGGCAGGAAGTTAGGACAAGGGACAGGTGAGAAGGTGCGTGACGGTGCCTCCCCTCACTCCTTCTGTCCGATGCTCCCACTGGTTCTCTGAAATGCTCCCATGATCCCCCCAGCCCCAGACAGACCTCCGGGTGGAGTACAACTCTCTGGGGAAAGCCCCAGGGCCTTGGCCAGGTTTTCCAAATTTAGACAGGGATTAATCTCAGCCCCAGGGTTCAGTGACGGTGGCCTCGCACCCTCCTGGCCCCAACTCCTCTCCTCCCAACCTCTGCATTGCCAGCTGCTATGCTGCTGGACATGGTCCCGCGGAGCTGTATCTGAAATCGTGGGGCTGCTGCAGACCAAGGCCTTGTCTCAGTGGAGTGGCCCTGTGGAAGTTGAGGGCCATGTGGCACCCCGTGGGGTGCGCCCACATCCAAGAAGGGAGGGTAGGTTGAGCAGGAAGCCCTGCGCAAAGAACACACCATTGGTCCAGTTGGAGGACAAGCCGATGTGGCAGGTGTACAGTTTGTGAATGGGCAGAAAGGCTGATTGCTGGAGCAGCGCCCGCGAGGGCCCGTGCGGGTCTGTAGGGTCAGTGGGTGGAGGCAGTGAGGTCTTGGGTGTGACTCCATCAGAGGCCAAAGAGGTACTGGGGCTCTTGGCAGTCTCCATCAGAGCCCAAATCTTGTACTTGCTATGGGACGCTCCCTGCAGGCCCCCCGCTGCAGAGCTGGGCTCAGCAG
>NW_007278251.1:0-795 GCF_000164805.1 Carlito syrichta | reverse complement strand
TCCATCTATAGCATTGCTGCAGACAAGTACCATGGCAGAAAGGAGGGCTTCAACACAGAAATTCGTTGTCTAACAGTTCTGGAGGCTCAAAGCCCAAGACCAAGGTGTTGGCATTGTTGATTCGTTCTGTGGTCTCTCTCCTTGACTTGCAGACCACCCAGTTGCCTTCTTGTTATGTCCTCACATGGCCTGTCCTCTGCACATGGATGTCCCTGGTATCTTTCTGTGAGTCCATATGTCCTCTTTTTATTAGGACACCAGTCAGATTAAAGTCCATTCTAAAGGCCTCATTTTAACCTAATATCTTCTGCAAAGCCTTATATCCAAATATGGAGACATGATGGTATACTGGAGGTGGAAACTTCAACACATGAGCTTGGAGGGGTGCAAATCAAACCATGGCACCATCCATGACCATCCATGGCCACCCATGACCACCTGTATTCTGTCCACCCAGGCAACACCAGAGCTCACTCACTGGACCTACATTCATTGCTGACACTGCAATATGCCCTTTATCTTTGGGCCAAAAGTTCATAGAAGAAGCTCTGGAGTTTCTCCTCTTCACTATTAAACAAAAATGAAAATATGTCACATGTAGAATGATCTGTATTTATATATGATACAGATATACTGTATGCTAAAGCTTTTCAATTTTTCTTATTATAAAGTTAAATTTGCCACCTAGATACAGTTTATTCATCTATAAAAATAAAACTCGAGTTTGTCTGACTTTATATACACACTAGATAAGAAGAGTCTCACATTTGAAGAAAGCACATTGAGACAACCAGC
>NW_007278250.1:0-792 GCF_000164805.1 Carlito syrichta | reverse complement strand
TCAGACGATCAGGGAGGAGAGCATGCACCAAGACAGCTTAATACATACTGCCACTGAGTAACAGTGCCGCGCACGCTTGACTACTCTGTCCTCAGGAAATCCCACCGTCACCCCCAGTTTCACAGGCTCTCCGTGCTTATTCAAAAATGAAAACGGCACAGCATGCGTAGTCCTTTCTCGGTTTAAACGCAATAGGGAAAAATCATTTAGAATTCTCCCGATAAAGAAATAATGCCTTCCTGCTCATAACTGTGGAGCACGTAGGTCACTCATTGGGTCACTATGCATTGCAGATTTCTCTCCGTGAAACACGGACGTTTCACTCTCGTAAGCAAAGGTGCTCTATGGAATGGAAAGCAAATCAAGGGGAAAGAGTGACAATGAGGTATTACAGCAGGCAGCAGTGAAGAATAAGACTCATAGTAAAGAGATATCAGAGCAGCACACATTTGGAACAGACTTAACCGAAGAAGATGCCTATTCTCTACAGTCCTAAGAAAGGCTATTCCGAACAGCAATCCACGGAGCAGTTGGTTTCGCATGACAGGAAAAGTTCTCAAGAAAGAAGACAGGAATTCTCCAGGGTCACACATGATGCTTTCACACAAGTAACTGTGAATGTCTCGGGTGACTCATTGTGGCACAGTGGAGTTGAGCATTCCTGAATGTTTCAGGCTGACAAGCCACACAGGCAAAGCAGTCACCCTGTAGAGCGTAATAAACATGAAAGGGAGCACGTGAGAATCAGGAATTTCGCCATGCGAGAATGCCTTAGAGAACTCAGGGCCACAT
>NW_007278249.1:0-793 GCF_000164805.1 Carlito syrichta | reverse complement strand
CTGCCTTAGAGAATACCTCAGATTCCAAAAGTTCCACCAAAGCTAAGGTCTTGAATGTCATTTAGGTGATATATCTCAGCTATTAAAGTCAATATTCTGACAAGTCCTTAGGCTCTAACCCCAGGGTTTAAATTTGCCTTAAAACAACATAAAGGCTGGGCTCAGTGGCTCACCCGGTAATCCCAGCACTCTAGGAGGTTGAGGCGACTGGATTGCCTGAGTCTGCGGGTTCCAGGCCCACACTGGCAACATGGTGAGACCTCATCTCTACAATACATCAAAAATTAGTCGGGTGTGGTAGCGCACGCCTGTAGTTCCAGCTACTTGGAAGGTTCAGGGGGAAGGATCACTTGAGCCCAGCAGGTTGAGGTTGCAGTTGTCGGGATTGTGGCACAGCACTCCAGTCTGGGCAATAGAATTAGACTCCAACTCAAAAAAAAAAAAAAAAAACTAAATAAGTAGTGTCAGAGGGCTATATGTCAATCGACCAGGAGAAGTGCCTATTCCCAATTTAGTGTTATCAGTTGCTGACATGCAAACCAGCAATAGTAAATTGTTACCACTTCAAGTGGGAATACGAAGGAAAGAGGAGAAGTAGGTGTATGAGTTCATGCTGATAAATGTTAATTGCTACCCTTTTATATAGATTTGTTTAATAATGGAAAATGTGTCTAATTATATGTTTTATATTTTTTCCCCAAGACTCTTCAGGGAACGTTTCATTCTGGGCTAGATTTCCACAGCTAACTGTGAGAGAGCAAAAAGAGCAGACAATCAAGGCACTCAGTGCTGG
>NW_007278248.1:0-713 GCF_000164805.1 Carlito syrichta | reverse complement strand
GAATATGAAGAGGTTGTCTCTTAGGAGGAGTCACACACACCCGGCTGTGTAAAGAAAGCTTTTCCCACTGGTAAAATTCACGAGCTGCTGGACATGGTGGCTCACACTTGTAATCCCAGCATTTTGGGAGGTGGAGGTGAGAAGACTGCCAGAGCCTAGGTGTTTGAGACCAACCCGGGCAACTTGGCAATACCTAATCTCTACAATGAAAAAAAAAAAAAAACAGGCATGGTAGTGCAGGCCTGTGGTTCCAGCTACTTGGAAAACTGCGGCAGAAAGATCACCTGAGCCTAGCATGTTGAGGCTGGGATTGTGTCACTGCACTCCAACCTGGGTGACAGAGTGAGACTCTGAATCAAAAAAATTAAGACATGATGAGCAAATTCTACAAGTGTTCACTGAACCCCAACTCAGTTGTTGAGCTAAGAGATCTATTGCTTCTACAGTCACATAGACTAATAACTCAGAGTTATTGACAGGGCTCAGTGACACCCCTAGATTAATGAAATTTGCAAGGACAATATAGCCAGCTCACTAAAGCCAATGGCAGAGAGAAAGTTCTTGAAATAAATATTAGGCATGAGATGAAAACACTGAGTCACAGAAACCTACTTGAGCTCTGCATTTCTATTGTGAAATATAGATATGCTGGCCATTTTCAGGAATATCTACCATTTGAAACTGCTCACAAGGTATTTTAATTTGTTTCTTTT
>NW_007278247.1:0-657 GCF_000164805.1 Carlito syrichta | reverse complement strand
GACGCCCTCCGTGCACTCGCCGCCCCGGCTGTGGCCACCAGACTCACCCAGCGGGTTCGACCACAGCGGCGGGCCTCGCCGCCAGGATCGGAGGCGGGTGGGGCGCCGTGGGTCTCGCCGCCCGGGTTCAGAGGGTGCGGAATCCGTGGTGGTCTCGCTGCCAGAGTTTGGAGAGTAGAGAGCCCACTGTGGAACTCGCGCCGGGATTGGAGGGTGGGGAGCAGCGTTGGACCTCGACACCAGAGTTCGGAGGGAGCAATGCCCGCGTGGTCTCGCCGCCTGGGTGGGGGGGTGGGTGCAGGGTCCGCGGTGGACCTCGTCGCCCGAGTTCGGATGGTTCGGTGAGGATCCTTCGGATGGCCGCAGCGCCCTGCCCGAGTGAGTGGGCAAGCGGGAATGTTCATGTTTCTGCCTGGCTGGAGGCGCCCAGAGGGGAAAGTGAGTGCTTGTGCCCGTAGGTTTCAATGCTGTACTTTTAAGGGGGCCCTCGGGGGAGGGTAGAACTGAGGAGGAGCGGGGCTCCGCTGGTGGGCCTCTGAGCCAAACACCTGGAACCCCGGGGGGGGTCACAACCCTAGCAGCGTCCTGAGAGTCCTCCAAGGCCGTCTGAAAATAAAGTGGTTTCTGCGCAGAGGAAATTCAAGGTGGAAAATTGAG
>NW_007278246.1:0-306 GCF_000164805.1 Carlito syrichta | reverse complement strand
GCCGGGGCCAGATCGGAAGATCTGGGCCATGGACGGCAGTGTGGTGTCCATGGCGTTTGGATCAAAGGTGGGCTGGGATGCCGCAGCCACGCTGCCCATGAAGGGGGCATATGGAGGGTGGTTCTGGGTGAACCCGGAGCCAGATCGGAAGATCTGGGCCATCGACGGCGGTGTGGTATCCATGGCGTTTGGGTCAAAGGCAGGCTGGGATGCCGCAGCCATGCTGCCCATGAAGGGGGCATATGGAAGGTGGTTCTGGGTGAACCCGGGGCCAGATCGGAAGATCTGGGCCATGGACGGCGGTGT
>NW_007278245.1:0-304 GCF_000164805.1 Carlito syrichta | reverse complement strand
GGAATGGAGTGGAGACGAATGGAATGGAGAAGAAATGAATGGTGTCAAATAGAATGCAATGGAGAATATTGAACGGAGTGGAATGGAATGGAATCGAATGCAGTGCAATGTAATGGAATAGAAAGAAATGGAATGGTAGAGAATGGAAAGGAATACAATGGAATAGAGAGAGATGGACTGCAGAGGAATGGAGTGGAGTGGAATGGAATGGAATGTAGAGGAATCCAATGGTAAGGATTGAAAAGAATTGAAAAAGATGGAATGGAATTTAGAGAAAAGGAATGTAAATGATTGTAATGGAGAG
>NW_007278244.1:0-809 GCF_000164805.1 Carlito syrichta | reverse complement strand
CGGCTCAGCCTGTAATCTCACGCCTTTGGGAGGCTGAGGTGAGTGAATTGCCTGAGCCCGCGGGTTCGAG
Organism: Carlito syrichta; assembly: GCF_000164805.1. NCBI lineage: Eukaryota > Metazoa > Chordata > Mammalia > Primates > Tarsiidae > Carlito > Carlito syrichta. The sequence goes on along the minus strand of NW_007278244.1, from coordinate 739 downwards.
ACCCGCCTGGGCAACTTGGCGAGACCTCATCTCTACAATAAATCAAAAATGAGCCGGGCATGGTCGCGCGCGCTTGTAGTTCCAGCTACTTGGATGGCTCCAGCGAAAGTATCGCCGGAGCCCCGCAGGTCAAGGCTGCGGTGGCCGGGAGCGGTCACTGCACTCCAGTCTGGGTGACAGAGTGAGACTCCAACGCAAAGAAATAAAAATAAATAAATAAATAAAATAAATAAATTGAGGGCCAGGTGCAATGACTCACACCTGTAATCCCAGAATTTGGAAAGCTAAGGCAATAGGATTGCTTGAACACTGGAGTTGAGACCAACAAAGGTAACATAATATAACATTATGTCTGCAAAAAATAAAAAAATTTAGCTGGGCATGGTGGCACTGGACTGTAGTCCCAGCAACTTAGGGGACTGAGGAAGAAGGATCACCTGAGCCCAAAATGTTAAGGCTTTAGTGAGCCATGATTATACCACTGCACTTGCCTGGGTAACAGAGTGACTTTTTTTTACCCAAATAAATTAATTAATTAATAAAATTGAAGAAGATGCATAAAAAATGGAAAGGCATCTCATATTCACAGATTGTAATAATTTATATTGTTAAAATGACCATACTTCTCAAGCAATCAACAGATTTAATGCAATTCTATCAAATTACTAATTCCATTTTTCACAGAAATTAAAACTAATCTTATTTGTATGGAACTACAAAATACCTCAAATAGCCAAAA
>NW_007278243.1:0-855 GCF_000164805.1 Carlito syrichta | reverse complement strand
TGATGACCTAAGTATAACAAAGACAAACATTGTCTAAGTGAAGATAAAAAACAATGTTACCTACTATGTGTTCAATAAATTTTATTAAGTATTAAGATACACATAGATTAAAAGAAAGGGATGAAGGACAATATAGCATACTAACACTAATCAAAAGAAAGAAAGAGTGAGTAGCTATATTAATTTCAGACAGAGTAGACTTCAGAGCAAGTGAAGTTATCCGGGACAAAGAGGAATATTTCACAATGATAAAGGGGTCAGTGCTCCCACAAGACATAAAAATCCTTAATGGGTATGCACCTAACAAGTGTCAAACATATGCTGCAAGGAGAAACTGCAAGAAGAACTTCAGGGAGAAACAGATGAACCACTATTGTAGCCAGAGAACTTAACATCTTTCTATCATAAGTGAAAAAATCCAGCAGGTGGAAAATCAATAAGACATAGATGAGCAGCACCATATCACTGGATAGAAGTGATATCCAGCCGGGCGCGGTGGCTCAAACCTGTCATCACAGCAATTTGGGAGGCTGAGGTGAGGGGATTGCCTGAGACCACGGGTTCGAGAACAGCCTGGGCAACTTGGCAAGACCTCATCTATACAATAAATCAAAAACTTAGCAGAGCGTGGCAGCATGCACCTGTAGTTCCGGCTACTTGGAAGGCTGAGGTGGAAGGATCGCCTGAGCCCAGTATGTCAACACTGGGGTGGCCATGAGCATGCCACTGCACTCCAGCCTAAAATTTAAAATATTTGTTTAAAAATGGAAGTGATAACTATAGTTCTCCACCTGACAACAGCAGATCACACACTCAACCTCACATAAAATATTCAGCAAAGACTGTTTATGGAAA
>NW_007278242.1:0-681 GCF_000164805.1 Carlito syrichta | reverse complement strand
GGAAGCACCATCAAGCTGGGCACTTAAGCTGTGTTCTGGAAATGAATTTCTGTGCCTTTCTGCACTGCTTCCTGCTTGGGGGTAGGGGTCTCCAGTAACTTCTAAGGTGACACCTACACTGGCTGCTGTCCAAGCAACTCTAGTGACTGCTGTGGGCGGGGTGGGGTGGGGTGGGGGGGAAACGTATCAGGTGCTTATTGGTTAATACAGGCTTGCCCAGGGAATACTTTGCAAAAGGACTTCTTCCAGCGTCTGCTGAAATTGCCTCCTCTATAAGCCCCACCAGCCTCCTGTGCAGTTGTTATAACAGTGAGGACAACATTGAAGATGAAAATAAAAAGTAAGGAGACATAAAGCCTGTTTCATAATAAAGCATTGAATATTACAGCACAGGCCCATTTTCTCAGTACATGCTATATTCTAGGTGCCGTTCTAAGCCAAAATTCCTGTCATGGATACACGTTGCCTCCCATCTTTTTTTTTTTTTGAGTCAGAATGTCACTCTGTGGCCCACTCACTGCCACTGCAGCCTCGACCTGCTGGGCTCAGGTGATCCTTCTACTTCAGCCTTCCAAGTAGCTGAAACCACAGATGGGCATCACCATGCCTGGCTAATTTTTTGATTTATTGCAGAGATGAGGGCTCACCAAGTTGTCCAGGCTGGTTCAAACCTCTGGAACT
>NW_007278241.1:0-703 GCF_000164805.1 Carlito syrichta | reverse complement strand
CAAGAGCGGCCTGACTCACGTTCCCTCGACGTGGTAGGGGGGCCCCAGCTCCGCCGCTTGCGGGGGGCCCAGCTCCGCCGCCAGCGGGGGGCCCAGCTCCGCGGCCAGCGGGGGGCCCAGCTCCGCGGTCGTCCCGGTCGCAGCCAGCCACACTCTGGGGTCCCGCAGCGCGGGAGTCCGAAGCACTCCGTGGGAGGCCGCGGCCCGGGAGGCGGAACCGCGTTGCGCCTCGGTGCTCGCAGGCAGGATTCTGAGGAAGGATCGCGTCAACCCAGCAGGTCACGCGGCCCGGACGCGAAGCGCCGTCCTCACGCCAGGGCGCTGCAGCCTCACAGTGGCGAGAGACCCGGAGCCCCGCCCCCACAATAGAGAGATTGACAGCAGGTACCATTCATTGTGCAGAGTAGGTGTCTGACACCCCGCAACAACTCCCACGTAACATTAACACAGGGAAACACGCAAACGTGGTCAGAAAGAAAACATGCCAGAAATCTCCACATACCTCCGCAGGGAAAGAGACACACATCTGGAGAATGCATTTGAAGTAGTAGTACACAGTTGCTGTCGTCAATGAAACATATCCAGTCAGTCAACTGGGATACATTTCAAAAATAAGTTAACTAACAATCAGCAACAGGATATTTTATCTAAGCACGTTTCAATAAAATAAGGGTCTGTGTTTTTATGTCGGCGTGGAAAAAAG
>NW_007278240.1:0-836 GCF_000164805.1 Carlito syrichta | reverse complement strand
TTCCTGTGGAGAGGAAAGATTGGAACACACATATAGCACTCTAAGTATAAAATTTCTCATGGTTTTGCTCTTAATTCACCCAGTCCCAGAGCAGAGGAAATTAGGCAAATGTGAGTTTCTCTAGACCACAGAGAAAAAATGTGGCTTTTTTAAGGACGTGTTTCCTCCTCTGGGAGCAGTGAAGAGAATGGGCTTGAAAACAAAACTCCCTGGTTCTTTCCAGCAAGAGTTTTTTCAATCTTCCAGTGGCTACTTGGTATCATGACTTCTAACTAATTTACATCAAGATGTTATCAAGACATAGAACAGTAACCTTCCCACAGCCTGAGTTGGAGTTCAGAATTTGATGACTCACCACAGTGATAAATCCAGGTCTACTCATTTCATCTGGAAGCAGTTTGTCCATGCATCAAGTGCCATAACTTCTACAGCTTCCACCTAATAGACTCTCTGCTTAACGCAGAGACTCTGGAAGTCTATGGGGCTTTGCCTTTCTGAGTCTCCTTAAGACTACAGAACAAAGAAATTTACAGTGGAACCACTTCCAGAATAGAACTATTTCTATAGGCTCAGGGTGTAAGTACAGGCATTTGTCACATATGTTTGCCCCAGCTTAGTCCTGACAAAATAGGAGATAGATGCTTATGTTCATCTTCACCATGAAGACAGAAGGAATCAGAACACACACTGTACACTCCAATCTTTTCAGCTACATCTGGAAGTTCTGGATTCTACCTTACCCATCTTGGGGTACTGACAAGACATCTCACATCTTAATCTTTTAGGGATGGACCCAGAACAGATAAAGCAGTTTACAAAAACACAAAGGTTAGAAT
>NW_007278239.1:0-917 GCF_000164805.1 Carlito syrichta | reverse complement strand
CAGGTGGGGTGGGGTCAAGTACGTTGAATATGTGGGTCTGCAACTCATGGCTGAGATCTGGATCATAGATATGGATTTGGGAGCCTGCTGGTTAAGGCCCAGGTATTAAGTAAGGTTCTCTGAGGAGGGTGCATGTGCTAAGTGAGGGGCAGAAAAGAACTCATAAGAATATGGAGGTTAGCAGGGGGGCAAAAGAAGAAATTAAGAGAAAGATAGGTGCAGAAGGAGTGACAGGAGACACAGAAGAAACCTTCAGAAGGGGTTGCATCAGTGACAGCAGGTGTCAGGGTCAGGCACAAAGGCCAGATGTAGGCACCTGTAATAGAAGGTAGTAAGGTCCCTTGGAGCCAAAGGACCAAACTGTGTTTCTGGGGCTCTAGTTTATGAAATTAATTCTTTCAGTTCCCTGAATTCCAATCACCTCACATGCTTATTTAAAATTCAAATGTTGGACTTATTCCCATGCCTCGTGAATCAGAATATCTCTGGACAAGTTCCAGGAATTTTAACATGTTTTTCAAGAGATTCTGATGTTTTAGGATGCTAGGATAGTATATGAGCTTTCTGCCTGAATTTTGAAGACCAAGAAATAAAAGGCGGGCTTAGAAAGAGAAAACAATTCTGGCCCGAGAACTGTGAGTTGGAAAGTAGAAGCAGTCAATAGTAATACATGACAGAGTCAGGTGGATGCCAGGACCCACATTTCACTGGGAACATGCTTCTCTTCTGAAGAAAATACTAGAGTGCATTCAAAGAGACTTTCTGTGAGATGAAGAGAACAATCCACAGGTGCTCAAGTCCTTCAAGTCACAGTTGATGCATTTCAGTCATAAACGTTGACATGTGATGTGTAAGGAGATACAGCTCTTCTCTCTACAGTGAAGAAGAAGCCAAAGATACTTAAGCAAGGTAATAAA
>NW_007278238.1:0-814 GCF_000164805.1 Carlito syrichta | reverse complement strand
AAATAAGTTTTTGAGGAGAGCTCTAACATCTTTGAAAAGCTTTGTGATTGCTCTTCTCTGTAGTGGGAACCTCAGCCAATCATATGGAAAACCTAAATGCAGTGGCAGTGATTAGAGCCTCAGTTGGCAGGGGCCAAAGGCTGTCACTTAATTAATTGCCAAAGGCTTTGTGGGTGTGGTTACCTTAATGGACAGCAGAGTCAGACCAGCAGTCAGAGTAGTCTGACTTCTGCAGACCTATGGCATAAATCAGAGTGCTCCTTCAGTGAAATAGGAAGCCTACTAAACCTTTGTTTGATCTGTACATGCAGAAAAGTTCCAGTAAAGTGAACAAAAGACTAACGTGGGTCATAAGAACAAAGTCATGGAGCCTCAATAAATTCTCAGATGTGAGTCAGTTTACAGACCCAGAATCTCTTCAATAAAGAGGAGGCCAGGTACCCTAGAGGAAGGATTCTAGGACGCTAATGAAAATGTGTTCTATTAACATTTCTCCCAGCCTTCCCCATAGGAATCCATGACCTTTTACCGGGGTGACTATGCATTGAGGAAAAGAATGATCAGACCTTTGATGGACTACCAGACACTGGTTTTGAACCGACATCACCCCCAGGAAACTCAAAAGGTCACTCTGGCCCCTATCAGAATGTGGGGCTTATGGAGTTCAAGTGATATGTGGAGTTTTGCTCAGTCCATATCACAGTGAATTCAGTGAGACCCTGAGCCCATCCTGTGGTCACCTTTCCTAGTTGGAACAACCACAGTCAGCAGCTGGAGGGTGCCCACACTGGTTCTCTCATCTGTTAGGTCCATT
>NW_007278237.1:0-782 GCF_000164805.1 Carlito syrichta | reverse complement strand
TCCTTGAGGGCTTTTTCCATCCGGCAAACAAAAAAAAGTCACTCAGGGTGAAATCAGGTGATTAAGGAGGGTGGGGCATGGGGCTCATGGTGTTTTTTTGGTCAGAAACTGCTGAACACTTAACGTGGTGTTGGCAGGTGTGCTTGTAAATCATCCATCACGAAATGGGCAAACATGTTGAAAGAATCTCCAAACACAAAAAAATTCACTGAAGCCGAATGCGGCCTCTCACATTAGCTGGTACATTGATGCCAACAGGTTCTTAGAACACTTGCCTGGTGGGGAATGCGTGTACTACAAGGGACCCAGTCTCCCCCCCAAAAAATTAGGGGTTTTTTTTTTTTTTGGGTTCCCCCTTTAATGTGCCTGTGTGTTCCACAACTATACCAGTGAGATGGTTAGAGAAACTGCGAGCATTTAAAACCCTGAAATTGGGAGCATGCAGTATGACATTCCTGGAATGATTTCCTTCTGTGTAACATATTTGTTTTGTCTCTTTTCTTCCTTCTAGCCGGAGTCAGTTTTGGACTCCAGTGCCAACACCATGACTTAGGCACTTCCCTTCCTCCTGTGCCCAATGACTTCCAGCCTATCTTAAGATTGTCTATCTAAACAACAGAAAGGGCTGCACGACCACACAAACATTTTATTCTCCACCCTCTCCAGTTAAAACCCAGGCTGCCACTCATGGCCACTGCAGCCTTGTCCTGCTGGGCTCAGGTGATCCTTCCACCTCAGCCTTCCAAGTAGCAGGAATCACAGGTGCATGCCACCACACCAGG
>NW_007278236.1:0-786 GCF_000164805.1 Carlito syrichta | reverse complement strand
CCAATGTCACTTTTAAAATGCACTTCTTTAGGAATTCTACTCATTAAAATAAATGAGCTGAACGTCATTGGTTAATACTTTAACTGTAGTTTCAACAAGACATAATTTAGGGAAACTATTAAATCTCTTTTTCTATCATCTATAATCTCATTAATACAACTGCTGAATACAATACTTACTGTCTGTAGCCATCACCTCACACTGTCACTCAACTGAAACTTCCAAATCTTTGTTTCTGAAATTATACCCACAGTTCTGTGATGTGTCTTCCAAACTTGCCAGACACAAACATATCTTTGTTTAATGCACTAATGTTCATTTAAGTCAATATTTTAGGGTCTGAAATGTTATTAGCATCAATTACCTTATAGTCTGAGGTAACAACAAAACCTGTCCCAAAATCTCCTCCATAAAATTTCTATAAGTCCCTTCTGCTCCCCCCCCCAAAAATAACCCTGCAAAATCAAACACTGTGATCCCAGGTAAATTTTATCTTTTTAGTTGCAAGCTATTTTTTCAAGCTCATTAAGTTACTTGGTAATCACTATTTTGTTTTCCCATGTTTCTTTCCCTTTTCATCTTGTGACAGCCATATATATGACAAGCACGATTTTGATGTATCTCTCTGCACAATATTCAAGACAGAGTTAAACAAGGCAATGGAAACTGACCACTGCAGCTGCTGCTGGGACTCCTATTTCATATTGATACTGATTCCTCAATATTCTTTGTCTATAGATGTTCAATCTGCTACAAATTCATTTACTTATACCATTCATACAAGTT
>NW_007278235.1:0-873 GCF_000164805.1 Carlito syrichta | reverse complement strand
TACTCGGCGAATCTGCTTTTTAGATAATATCAGGGCAGATTTCAGAGTATTATGGATTACTGTATAAATAACTGGAACCCAAATTAATAGTGCCCAGGGGGCTATTTTCAAATAACAGAAATTACTCCTATTTATGTACAGTTTAAACAGTTGAAAAATATATACAGAAATAAAGTTAGAAATTGATCTTACAGTGGCATAAAGCATATTTGCAATCTAAACCATGGTAGAGGGGCATCTTCACCTGGTGATCTTTCAGTGTTAACATATGCCTGCATCTGTTTTCTAGAAATCACACCATGTATATGCCTGATAATGTTTCCGTTACACATAAGCTATGACTTTAACTTTGAATTTTTTTCTGAGGTACACATTTTGTTCTGAAAGTTGTCTTTTCCCAAAATACAACACATCAATGACTGCTGCCCCTTGGTTAATGGTCTATTAATGTCAGGGACACATATAAGCTCTCTCAAAATGCAGGGTGTACCTACCTAAATGGTTAATAGTTGATCATCTTTTGAAGGACATCGTAACACTTCCATTTATCTGGGATGCAGAATGGCTCAAAAATGTGAGAAAACGGCGTGTCATACTCACATACTCTGGTTCAAGAAACATTCTTCCTGTAGAGAAGCATCAAGATGGTTAGTTTTAAGAATTGTTCTTTTTTTTTGAGTGAGAGTCTTACTCTGTTGTCCAGTCTGGAGTGTAGTGGCACGTTCCAGCGATCCTTCCGCCTCAGCCTTCCAAGCAGCTGGAACTATAGGCACACACCACTACAACTGGCTAATTTTTTGATTTATTGTAGAGAAGAGGACCACATTGCCCATGCCGGTCTTGAACTCCTGGGCTCTAGCAATCCTCATGCCT
>NW_007278234.1:0-813 GCF_000164805.1 Carlito syrichta | reverse complement strand
TGTGTGGGATCGACCAGAGCCCAGAAGGCTCACTCAGACTGTCTTATGTCAAGAAACAAAAACTAAGGAGCTGCAGGGTGTTCCCTCCCTGCCCTCTCCTCAAGAAGCCCCAGACCCCAAACTCCAACACAAGAGCCAGGCAGCATAGAAGGATGTCTCAGCTCAGGGCCCTAAAGGGTCTGAAGCATGGATGAGGAGGGACTGGTACCATGTCATGCAGCTGCTGCAGCAAATCGCCACCAACTTGGGGCTTAGCACAAGAGTCTGTTCTCTCACAGTTTTGGGGACCAGAAGTCTGGAATCCTGCAGTGGGCAGGGCCACAATCCCTCCAAAGACTCCAGGGAGGATCCTTCCTGGCTCTGCCAGGCTCTGGTGACCCTAGGTTCCCTGGGCTTGTGGCTGCATCAATATAATATCTGTCTTCTCCTCACATGGCCTTCACATGTGTGTGTGTGTGTGTGTGTCTGTGTGTCTGTGTGTCTGTGTCTTTGTCTTCCCTTTTCTGTTTCTCATAAGGACACTTGCCATTGGATTTAGGGTCCATCTGGAGAATCTATTATTCAAGAAAGTCCATGCTGAAAGTCTCAAATGTGTTATATCTGCAAAGATCCTTTCTTCAAATACAGTCACATTCAAAAGTTTCAGGTGTTAGGATGTAGTTGTCTGTTATGGGGTCACCATTCAACCCACTCCAGGGCCTAGCACCTGGGGCTTGGAGTTCTTGCTCCAAGTTTCAGCTCCAAACTGTAGGCTTTACACCCCCCCTGTGCTGAACACAGGCTGGGGCTTCTTGAGGAGAGGGCAGGGAGGGA
>NW_007278233.1:0-882 GCF_000164805.1 Carlito syrichta | reverse complement strand
CTTAACTACATGATTTAACTAGCTAGCCAAATTGCTAGCTATCTTATTTAACTAGCAAGGTATCCTGCTAGGTAGGTGGCTAGCCAGCTGACTAAACTAACTGACTTCACTAGCTAGATACCTAGCTAGCCAGCTGGCTGGCCAGCTGACTTAATCAGCTGATTTTACTAGCTAGCCAGCTGAATGACCCAATGACTTAACTTGCTGACTTAACTAGCAAGCCAGCTGCCTGGCCAGCTGAATTAACTAGCTGACTTAACCAGCTAGCCAGCTGGCTAGTCAGCTAACTTAACTATTTAGCTACCTAGCTAGCCAACTGGGAAGCCAGCTGAATTAACTAGCTGACTTAAATTGCTAGCCAGCTGGCTAGCCAGCTGACTTAACTAGCTTGCTACCTAGCGACCCAGCTAGCAAGCCAGCTGATATAACTAGTTGACTTAACCTGCTAGACAGCAGGCTAGCCAGCTGACTCAACTGGTTGAACGAACTAGTTAACCAGCTGGATAACAGGTGACTTAATTAGCTCTCTACCTAGCTAGCTAGCTGGCTAGCCAGCTGTCTTACCTAGCTGAGTTAATTAGCTTGCCACCTGTATAATCAACTGACTTAAGTAGATCACTACCTAGCTATACAGCTGGCAAGCCTGCTGACTTAACTAACTGACCTATATAGCTGACCTGCTTTCTACTCAGCTGAATTAACTAGCTTGTTATATATCTTGGCAGATGGCTAGCCAGCTAACTAAGCTAGGTGACTTAACAAACTATCCAGCTGTCTATTCAGATGTCTTAATTAGTAAGCTACCTAGCTAGCCAGTTGGCCAATCAGCTGACTTGCCTAGGTGACTTAACTAGCTAGCCAGCAAATTAGAAAGCTGATTAA
>NW_007278232.1:0-992 GCF_000164805.1 Carlito syrichta | reverse complement strand
GAGGTCAGGCCAGTAAAGGGAGCAGAACAGCTCCTTCATCCACTTGGCATGACCTGCCCCCAGCATCTGTCAAGTGACTCTGCACTTATAGCAGAGTCCACAGGTCTGATCTGTGGCAATGGCTCAGGACAGTCCTGGGGGCAGCTTCCTCAGACTTGTTACTTAGCTTTCAGGGAATAAGGGACTCAGTCAATTCATGACTTAGCCCCTTTTCCTGCACCAGTGGCCCTGGGGTCAATGATTCTTAGATCCACTCTAGTGTTGCATCCATTTATGCATGTCACAAATATTTATTGGTCATTTACTGTCTACCAAGCACTCTGCAAGGTGCTGGTATATACTAGTAAACAAGACCATTCATAATTTAGCAGAGGAGGCTTCATCAACAGATAATCACAATCACACACACAGCAAAGTTAATTAAAAGTAACAGTCATTGTTATAGAAGTTGACTTCAGGGAATGATCAAGGATTGTTATAAGAATCCTTGATGATAGGGGACGAGAGAGGCCCAGCCGGCTGTATAGTGTGAATTCTGTGCTCATAACCAAAGTGTGAGTAAGAATTTTCCAGGAAAAATAGGAGAAATGCTTTCTAGGCAGAGGCAACAGCAGCAAGTACAATATCCCAGAGATTAGAAAGAACTTTTTTTTTTTTTTGAGTCAGAGTCTCACTCTGTCACCCCAGCCGGACTGGAGTGCAGTGGCACACTCATGACTACCACAGTCTCGACCTGCTTGGTCAAGTGATCCTTACCGTGCCTGGCTAAATTTTGTTTTGTTTTGTTTGAGTTGGAGTCTCAATCTGTTGCCCAGACTGGAGTGCAGTGCCATGCTCCCAGACACTGCAGCCTTGACCAGCTGGGCTTTAGTGATCCTTCTGCCTCAGCCTTCCAAGTAGCTGGAAATACAGGCATGGGTTACCATGCCCAGCTAATTTTTGATTTATTGTAGAGATGAGTCTCTCCAAGTTGCCCGGGTGGGTCTCAACCC
>NW_007278231.1:0-711 GCF_000164805.1 Carlito syrichta | reverse complement strand
CCCTCCCTCCGTCTCATATACACACAATCACACAGCACATTTTTCAAACTCTCCATCCTAATCCTAGAAGCCTACGGGTTCGTATCAGACAGTGTTTCCTTCCACTGCCTTTCAGCCCTTTCATTCAGCTGGACATAACTACCTGGCTCCAGGAGGTGATCAAGCTCTCCTTCTGCCATCTATTCGCAGGTCTATGCAAAGGTCTTTATTCTTACCCTTTCCGTTGGGTGGTCTTTCTGGTCTTTCTGTCCTTTAGGTCAGGTGGTCATCCTTATGTCAGTTCCTCACCTCTTGGGTTCCTGTTGTGCTTTCGTGATCCGAGCTTCAGTGCACCGGGAGGGGCCTCTCTCCTTCAGATCAAAAGATGCATTGTGCGCCAGGCAAGATTGTTCTTCCCATTGCCCTGGAGGTCATATCTCAATGACAAAGGAGGTGGAACACACGGTTTCCAAACTCTCCATTTCCCAGCAAGTTCAACAGATATGTAGTGGGAAGGCAGAGAGATTGTAACACTGAGGCCCTTATAGGAAATGGCAACTTTATTACGCTAACCGTCACAGCGGGCTCAAGGAGCTAATGCATTTAAATTGAGGTTGAGCCCCCAGAACAGGAGAAGTGGGGTATTATACCCTTGTTTAGGAAAGGGAGGGGGTCGTGTTGAGTAATTATATATTGCTTTTGGAATTTTACACAGTTGTACTCAGCAAAATC
>NW_007278230.1:0-873 GCF_000164805.1 Carlito syrichta | reverse complement strand
TATGTTAGAAACCAAAATAACATGGAGATTTAGAAAGAAGAATTTGGGCTCCTCGTTCATATAAAAATTGAGATAATCGAAAATTCTAGAAAACTGACTTTGATGTTACTGAGGCGATGTTCAAATCCTGAGAGACAAATGGCTCAACGGCTGGAAAATAATATGAAAAACATGCAGAAGTGTCTAAACTAGAGAAAGTGATGACATATTATTAGGTTGTGCTATGACCAAACTCCAACAAGTCTCTGTGACCATAGTAATGAAAGACTACATCGTGGGGAACCCCTCAGGGACCTCCCACTGTGGGAGCTTTTCTGTCCTCTCAATAACTTCTGCGTGAAAACAAAAAGACTACATTGCCCACTGGATCCTAGGACGGCCACTTACCCGTGCAGACGTTTTCGGATAGGTGTGAACACCTTGCTTCCTTCAATTCTTGGGAATGAAAATCCACCATATCTTCCGCTCTTGTCAGAGCACTGTACATAAATCCTTGATACTGAAGGCTTGCTCAGTCGTCAAGGTCCCGCCCATTATGATGTCACAGTTCTGAGGCTGATGTCCTGAATGGCAAGCTGACATGCTGGATTTCCTGACTTTGCTCACATCTTTTAATTGAAAAATTAGCCGTTTAGGCCACCGAGTGAAACAGGGACAAAACCAATAAGTTAACATCATTCTTCTCAGACCTGGAAATTACAATAGTGAATTCATATGAAATTGAAAACAATCATGAAGAGCCGAAAGAATCCTTATCAAAAGATACACAGCAGGAACTCTCACTTTCCGCATTTGAAACTTTAGTATAAGTTTACAATAATCAAAACAGCCTGGTATTGCTACTGGAAAAGGTCCATAGGCTGATGGGTCAGG
>NW_007278229.1:0-758 GCF_000164805.1 Carlito syrichta | reverse complement strand
TAGCACACGCCTGTAGTTCCAGCTAGTTGAAAGGCTGAGGCAGAAGGATCATTGGAGCTCAGCAGGTGGAGGCTGTGGTGGCTGGGAGTGTGCCACTGCACTCCAGTCTGGGTGACAGAGTGAGACTTCAACTCAAAAAGAAATTCTGTTCTAGAGTCACTCTTGGTACTAAATCAGAATGAGTGAGGGTTCTCCAGAGAAACAGTACCAATAGGACATATGTACATATATATTAGAGGATTTATTACAAGAATGACTCATGCCATTACGGAGGCTGAGAAGTCCCATGATATAAACCAGGTGAAGAACCGGGAAAGCCAGTGGTGCAACTCAGTATGAGTCTGAAGGCCTGAGAACTTAAGCAGCTAATGGTGCAATTCTTATTCAGAGATTGAAGGTCTGAGGCACTTACAAGGGGGCAAGGGTGAGGTGTTGGTGCATGTGTCAATGTCCAAAGGCCCAAGAACTAGTAGCTTTAATGTTTGAGGGCAGGAGAAAATGACTGTCCCAGCTCAAGGAGAGAGCCCTGGGTGCTGGGAGTGTGAAAATGCACGAGGCCTGGGGCGCTGGGTCCGGGGTGTTGGGAGGGCGAAAATGCACAAGATCAAAGGTGCTAGGCCTGAGGGGGGCAAAAATGGATGAGACACGGGGCACTGGGCCCAGGGTGCCAGGAGGGGGAAAATGCATGAGGTCCAGGGTGTTGGGCCTGGGGCACTGGGAGGGGGAAAATGCATGATGCCCAGGGTGCTGGGCCCAGG
>NW_007278228.1:0-722 GCF_000164805.1 Carlito syrichta | reverse complement strand
ACCCACCTGGGCAATTTGCGAGACCTCATCTCTACAATAAAAAAATTAATAAAAAGTCAGCCGGGCGTGATAGCGCATGCCTATAACTCTGGCTACACGGAAGGCTGAGGCGGAAGGATCGCCAGAGCCCAGCAGGTTGGGGCTGTAGGGCCCGGGAGCGACCACTGCACTCCAGTCTGCATGACAGAGTGAGACTCCAACACACACACACACAAAAAACAAACTCCAGTTCCACTATATATTTTAGTAAAATTTTAAAGAACAGATGGCTTTCAAGTTGTTATTATAATGAAAAGAAAATATAGATCTTCCTCTCTGAGTTGATGTTTATAGAAAACTAATATTTCATAAATGCCAGGTTGCTATGGTGTATTATTTCGATGTTGTCCCTGTAATTCTATAAATATAAAAATTGTAACTTTCTATGTAACTTTAGTATTAATCAACAATTATACTAATGGAAGATAAAGTCAACCCATTTATTTTTAAAATTTCTACTAAAGAAATAAACAAATAACTTATAAAAAGCATGCTAGATAAACCAGAAAATAATGTGACATTTACATAAAGACATGTTATGGACTTCTCTAATTTTGGGGGAACACTCTTTTCAGCATATGAGAATAAAAGCTAAATTCTAAATACCTACTTTGTTTTGTGTATTTTTACTTGTACTTAGGAATAAACTGGGTTAGTTAGGCAAGGGTTTGGAGCAATCAGCA
>NW_007278227.1:0-813 GCF_000164805.1 Carlito syrichta | reverse complement strand
ATTTTCTAAGAAACTGCCAAAGGGTTTCCTGCAAGTGGCTGTACCTGTTTACACTCCAGTATCTCCAATCCTCACCAGCATTTGGCACCATCAGTCTGTTTTATAAGGGATGGTGATGGCTTACTGAGCAGCACTCATGATGCGGAAAGAGGAAATAGTTCTTCATAGGACAGCGTTATTAAGGACAGGGTCATTGGCTCCCTGGAGTGTTACTCCTTTTCTCTAAGGCTGAAGGGTTTATAACCGGCTCAGCCATAGCTTAAACGAGGTTCATTTCACTTTTTTCACTTTCTTTACTTTTTTTTAATTGGTAAAGATTAGGGTCTCATTATGTTGTCCAAGCTGATTTTGAACTCCTGTCCTCAAATATTAATTTGATGCCTGCCTTGACCTCCCAAAGTGTTGGGATTAAAGGCATGGTCCACTGCATCCACCCCATTTATTTTCTTTTTTATCAGAGCACTTTCACACACTCTTTCACAGTGAATCCTGATCAAATCCTCGTGAGGAATTCTAATAGCTGTAAAGAGCAGCTCAGAGATATGGTAACGCCATGGTTCACAGGGCAGCCTCAACATCCCAGCCCTCTGAATAAATAGATGCTCCAAATCTGAGCATATCAGATGACCTGTTGTACATAAAAAGAAAGAAAACTGTTGGGAGCCAGCCTTGGAGGCCCGCCTGATTGACAAAGTCCAGGTGCGCTGAGGACCCCCAGCCACAAAGTGAGTCCGGGCAGCTGAGGCCCTTCTGTCTTCTGTCTTTGCTGTTGGTACAGCTGAAGAAATTCCGTGCAGTTGTGGAAGAAGAAAA
>NW_007278226.1:0-674 GCF_000164805.1 Carlito syrichta | reverse complement strand
AAGTTACCATCTAGTGGTCTTAGTAGCAAACAAAGATTTCCATAGGCTTTAGTAGCAAACAAGCCAAGATTTTTATAGGCATTTAGACAACGTCTTATTCATAAAGCCAACAATGATACTTTCAGTCTAATGTCCCAAATTACGGTTCTTGAAATGTTTCAAGAAAGTTTTTTTAAGTGTATATTTTTTTATGTGTCAGGAATTTTCTCATCTTAGGCTCTTATGTTATTTAGAGTCCTGTGATCACCTCCCTTGTCCAGATGTCCTCGTTACTTTTCACTTATCTTGCAGTGTTTGTTTCTAAAGAGAACTCAAAAGAAGCTTTTAGTAATGTTTTCCAGGCCCTTCAAGGTTACTTTCGTTTTAGCTGATCTGTCATAAAAGTGACTGATTATTATATTCTGAGTTCAGTGAAAACCCACTCTATAAATGTTAACTTAGAGTTTTAACTAGTAAAATTAAGTAAAAACCTTAACATTAATCTTTATCCTAAGTCAGTGAAGACAGTATCATAAATCACCGACATAACCCTAGATAACTGTGAGAACTTATAGTGAGTTCATAATGAACTTACTATAAACTTGTGCTTCTAAAAAACATTATGTCTAACACTAAACTGCATAATTCTAAATCAATAGGGAGTGAATATACTTATATCATTTATCACTTAAGCA
>NW_007278225.1:0-815 GCF_000164805.1 Carlito syrichta | reverse complement strand
CTTTCTTATAAAGTGTTTTAGAAATAAATGTTTATCTGTTATGTATGCAAGGGGGTAGCAGAGGGTCAAAGATCCCTAATGATCCAGACGGTGGCTTCCTTCTGTGGCTACATAAACAAGGTTTTGATGTATGCACAAATTACATATGAGTCACTTGTTTTTGACATTAAAACAAAACTAAGAGGATTAATCACCATCCTCACTGTATCATGACTGAACTGGAAAACAGGCCCAAAGATCCGATCTCAATTTCTATTTTCTTAATGTTATTGAAATAAGTAATAATACATTAGAGAGAATGTAATCTCAGAAATGTCATTTGTCTTCTGAATAAAGTAATAGGGATCCATCCTATTCCTTTCTTTAAGTCACAGCTAATCATAATTTATTATGGGGGCCAGTCCTCCAAAAGAGATTTAGAGGGTCCCTGGAAGGTGGGACAGCGTCAGCGAATATTCTGGAGAAATAGAAGGGAAGAAAGAGACTGGACTCTGTCTAGTGCAGAAGCCGATTCTGTAGTAGGGATAGATATCAAAAGAAAGCAAGATGGAGGCCTAGATATAAGGAGGAATAAAGAGAAAGAAAGGAAGTGGACGACTGTTCAGTGAAATGAGCAGAAGCCGTTTATTGGGACCAACCGTGAGTCTTTTATCCCAAACTTTCACATGTTAAATCACAAGACTTTCACGTGAACACAAAGCCAGGTAGGTGCGGGGCGTCCCCCACCCACCAGGCGTTTCCTTAAGCATGAGGAAGGACAATCCCAATCAAATCACAAGACTTTCACGTGAACACAAAGCCAGGTGGGTGGAGGG
>NW_007278224.1:0-302 GCF_000164805.1 Carlito syrichta | reverse complement strand
GACACTGGGGCAGGACAGTGGGTTGGAGTTTTCTCCCCAAGTGGATAGTTGGGCTCACTGCTGGGTTGGGTTCCCCTCCACCTGTGTACCTGCTGTAACTGTGTAGCCTTTTGTGTGTTCTGGAGCTGGCAATGTTTTGGAGCTTGTATGTTTGGAGCTGGCAAATGAGAAGATTCTAACATTTGGGGCTGGGAAACTGATTTATTGAGAGCACAGGGCAGAGGAAGAAGGTGGAGAAGGGATTGTGGCAGCCTGGTGACATGGCTCCAGTTTATTTTGCTTTTATTTTGAAATAAAATAAA
>NW_007278223.1:0-774 GCF_000164805.1 Carlito syrichta | reverse complement strand
TAGTAACTGTTAGGTGAAACAGTTAACTTGTGGAACATCTTTAACTCCCACTGGAGAGCAGGTTTTAGGAGAAAGAAGTTCAGTATGAGCACAAGGGCTAGAAACATAACCTCAGTTTTAATTAAGAAATTAATTTGGACCCCAGCCACATTTATATAGACCCAAGAATTTTCTGGGTGAATGGGAAACAAAGTGCTGTGCTGGACTGTTCCCCTCCCCCTTCAGTCAACAGCCACCATCACCAAGCTAGGTGTTTCCTCCCCCCCCTTGGGGAGAGGCTGTACCATCTCTTTCAGTGGACTTTTAATTCAGATATTGGACAAGGTCCTGGGGGCTTAGGCCATTAAGAATAATTGTGCTTTAAGTGTTCAGCTGGACTGCATTTATAGCAGCTGATACCATTCCTCTTACAGGTTTATCTTTATCAGTTCTCTTCAGGGAGGCTGGAGCTTTGCCTTTAGTGGCAACTGCCAATAGGTCTGTCTACCTTTCCTCTGGTTAGTGTTTGTTTTGGAGGTTTTTTTTCTTTTTTTTAATGTTTTAGTTTTTAAGAACCTCAGAGGCTTTTTATAATTGGGAGTTTGGTATTTATAGTCCTGAGTTAAACCTCTGGAGTGTGGCATTTAATATTTTATAGGATATAATTTGTTTGTAAAGTAGTGAAATAAATTTTAAAATGTCTCTGCATACAGAACTTTTGATTATTTTATTTTATTATTGTTATTATTTTTAGGTCTACAAGGTGAATTTAATTGCCAGATAGTTTGCTCCTTT
>NW_007278222.1:0-800 GCF_000164805.1 Carlito syrichta | reverse complement strand
CAAATATCAAATCACTACTGTCACAAAGAGAAAGAAAAACAATGAGGTGAGCTCTAAAATACGTCAGCTTCTGCTGCAGTTTCAGGTCACCACACAGAGTAAAACAAACAAACAAGCACTAACTTACATATGTAAGATTAAGAAAAAATACATCAGAGTAGAGGAAGTTGAAGGCAATTAGAATTTGTGGAGCAGAATACTGTAGAGAAGGAGCTATAGAAAAATTGAGATTCAGAAACCTTCACAGAGTTCCCATGAGCCTTTGACTGAGTTCTAATCTGTTCCTATGTGAGAAGAAATTTCTTCAAAGCCAGAAAATCACAATCAGAGAGCAATAGTCTAAAAAATTCCCTGCGTACAAACAGAACAGGGAATACTTCATGTTTTTGTCAGTGCAAATGGAAAGGTCTCCATATAGATATTAGAAAGAACATTTAGATGAATATTACCTCAGTAGCATCAGTATTTGGGCTATACTAGACTTGTAGTAATGCCTGCTCTGGAGGTCAAGAGGTAGAGAAGTCAACCTCTAGAGTGCCAATTTTTTTCTAAGAAACCTGAAAACTCAATTATATATCTAAAGAAAGTCCAAAATTCCTCAAAATAAATCCTACAATTAAATTAAATCTAACATCTAGTCAAAAATCGCCTGACTTTCAAAAAATCAGACACATATGATCTATAGAGAGGAGAAAAATCAATAAACAGCTTTAGAAATTATAGAGAAAAATTGGAACTAGTAGATAATGCTAGCAGATAATTTTCTTTCTCACTGGTCTCTTATGCTTTCACATATCTTG
>NW_007278221.1:0-856 GCF_000164805.1 Carlito syrichta | reverse complement strand
ATGTTGGGTGCATATATGTTTAGGATAGATATTTCTTGTTGATGGAGTGAACCTTTTATCATTATGTAGTGGCCCTCTGTATCTTTTTTAATTTTTGATAGCTTAAATGGTATTTTGTCTGAAATTAGGATCGCGACTCCTTCCTTTCTTTTGTGTTCCATTCGCCTGAAAATTTGTTTCCCATCGTCTTACTTTGAGTCTGTGTATGTCCTTTCTAGTGAGATGGGTCTCTTGAAGGCAATATATTGTTGCCTGGTGATATTTTATCCATTTTGTCATTCTATGTCTTTTCAGTGGTGCATTTAGTCCATTCACATTCAGACTAATTATTGAAATGTGAGAGTTCATCCCTATCATGGAGTTCTTATTGAGTTATTGTTCTTCCACTTGGTTTTTTCTTTTTTCTTTTTCTTTTTTTTTTTGTCTTTCTTTTGCTTTTGGGGTTGGTTCGTGTATATTTTATTCTTTTCCCTGTACTCTTGTGAAGAACGTTGTTCTTTTTTCCTTTTCTTCTGTGTTTAGTACTTTCTTAAGTGTTTCATGTAGAGATGGTTTTGTGGCTGCATAAGTTCTTAGGGATTGGATATCTGGGAAAGATTTTAATTCTCCCTCACTGATGAAGCTTAGGTTGGCTGGGTAGGTTATTCTTGGTTGAAATTGTTTATCCTTTAGGACTTTGAAGATAGGGCTCCAAGCTCTCCTAGCCTGCAGGGTTTCTGTAGATAAATCTGCTGCTATTCTGATTGGTCTTCCATGGTGGGTGATCTGGCCTTTTTCTCTTGCTGCCTTTAGGATTTTTTCTTTTGTGCCTACTTTATTTAGGCGAATTATTATGTCTAGGAGTTGGTCTTCTCAT
>NW_007278220.1:0-930 GCF_000164805.1 Carlito syrichta | reverse complement strand
TGTTGATGAGGTGTGCTCCCTTTTCCCTGGGCAGATTCCACGACTGCCAATCTTGCTTCCCCTCTCCTTTCCAGCAGTTTCCCACTACTGCCAATTCTTTTCTTATAGTATTATGATAGTTGCTCAAGGTCTACTTATAAGTGAGAACATGTGATACTCAGTTCTTTGTTTCTGTGAAGGATCACTCAGTATTATAGACTCTAAGTCCAACTAGGTTGCAGTGAACTTCATGATTTTGATCTTTATGGATGTGTAATATTCCATCATGTATATGTACCACATTTTTTTAATCTAGTCCTCTTTTGATGGGCAGCACGGTTGGTTCTATGTTCTTACTACTGTGAACAATGCTATGATAAACATACATGTGCAGGTATCTTTTTTATACAGCGATTTGAGCTCTTCCAGGTATAATCCCAATAGGGGGATTGCAGGGATTTAGATCTTTGGGGAATCTCCATACTTTTCTACAGAGGCTACACTAGTTTACACTCCCACTAACAGTGTAGAAGTGCTCCCTTTTTGCCATACCCTCTCCAGCACCTGTTGCTTTTTGAGGTATTGATGATGGCCATTCTGACTGGAGTTAGGTGCTATCTCAGTGTGGTTTTAATTTGCATCTCCTTGATGATTAGTGAAGCTGAACATTTTTTCTTGTATAAGTTGGCTGCTCATATGTCTTCTTTTGAGAACTGTCTATTCATATCTTTTGCCCACTTTGTAATGGGACTGTTTTTTTTTTTTTTTTTTTTCACAAAGATAACTTTTTACACAAAATACATTACTTCTTACCTATTAACCCAGTAGAATTGGGGGTGTCTTATGCAGATGATCACACTGGATCTGCAGTGCCCAAAAACTTTATTTCAGCAGCTTCCTCTGAAGCACAGAGGAATCTGACACACATTCCAATAAAAAGAAGGGAAGGAG
>NW_007278219.1:0-817 GCF_000164805.1 Carlito syrichta | reverse complement strand
GTGCTTTCCGCAAGGTTGAGGGGTGAATATTCGTGGTGAGAAGTAAAAGGAGACTCATAGCTCCATAAGAAAAGCAAGCGAAATCGTTGGCTATGGACAGCTAGGAAGCGTATCCCAGCAATCAAAGCACACTTCATCGCGCACCAGGACGACTCCTGCTAAGGGTAGGCCAGGCCTGGAATCTCCCCCCTCTCGTCCAGCACTTTGGCAGACTGAGGACGGAAGATTGCTGGAGCCCAGGACTTGGAGACGCGACTGTCTAACATCACGCAGCCTCATCTCTATCTCCAAAATGTCATCGGTGAGCTGGGCATGGAGATACAGGCTTGTATTTGTAGCTGTCTGGGAGGATTGCCTGAGCCCAGGAGGTCCACCCTGTGGTCAGGTATGATTGTACCACTCTACTCCACTCTGGTCATCAGAGTGAGGCCCTGACTCCAACAAGAGAAAAACAAGCCGCCGACTGGAAAAAAGATATTTGCAAATGTACATCAGATAAAGGATGATCATCTAGGATCTGCTGGGAACTCCCACGTGCCGACTAGGAAAAAACAAACAGCCTCATTTCAAAGTGAGCAAACGATATGTACAGACCCTTCTCAACAACAGACACACACGCGGCCACCAAAGACATGTCAAAAAGCTCAGCCTCATTAGTCATCCAAAAATGCAAATGAAAACTACATTGAGAGGCCACCTAAGTTCGGTCGGGATGGCTATCATCCATAACTCCACAAACAACAGATGCTGACGAGGAAATGACAAACAGGGAACACTTCTACACTGCTCGCGGGAGTGTAAATCAGTACTAGCTCTG
>NW_007278218.1:0-877 GCF_000164805.1 Carlito syrichta | reverse complement strand
GAAATTTGCTTTCGGCTTGACTTTTGCAGAGCCAGAGTTTCTCCTGGCCGGCCAAATAAGAGTGCTCTGGGGATGAACGTGTTGGACTGTGAGAATGCTTTTGGTGCCTTTTCAGTCTACCCATTTAAAAATAACTCAGTCCATCTCTTAGATTTGAGAATTAGTAACAACATGAAGGCAGATAGTGGAAAAATCGCCACACAGACTTGGGGAAATGGTGAGGAGGGGAAAGTGCCTCTCCAAGCACTGTTTCTGGTAGTATGAATTTTCAGTTTGCCCAGATATGGGGAGAGAAAAGAGGGATCTCTAGGGACTCGTCCTTCAACTGTTTCAACTCCAGGCTTGGGACTGTGCTGGGGCCAAGGGAGGACTCGTTGCTGTGGCCAGCTGTCAACTTGTTTGCAGCTCACTTCTCCAGGCCCTTTGGTCTGGAGGAGGTTTAGCTTTGTGCTCCTGTGGCAGTGGCTCTCCCTGCACTCTGTAGGACTCTTCCTAGTGGGTGACATCAGGGCAAGTGGCTACATGTGAATAGTACCAAGCTCTAAGCAGCCCTATGTAAGTTGGAGAGTTTCTCCTTTCCTACATTTTTTTACTTTTCATTTATAGAACTGGGAAGTTCATCTTTGATGAAGGCAAGTGGTCCAGTGGAGCATTTGCCCTCCTCTTTCTGTAGCACCTCTCTCAGTCAAGCAGTAGCGTGCTTGGTTCTAGGTATGGAGTGGTGAGCATGAAAGGGCCTGATTCTCATCCTTATGGAAATTGAGACATTACTAGAATAATTACCTGACTACATATTAAGTTGCTCTGAAGGAAAGGTGTATAGTTCTCGTGAATGAAAGATAGGATTGAATTTGTCCTGGTTAGGGAAGTCAGGAAA
>NW_007278217.1:0-877 GCF_000164805.1 Carlito syrichta | reverse complement strand
AAAAGATAGCATTGGTAGAAATCATTGGATAAAATCTATCATGCTCCTAAATAGAAAGAAATAGTCGTTTCCCTGTTTGCTAACCATGGAAGACATGTCTGTCTAGGCAGTAGATTTAAAAAACACACAAGTATTTGCTAATGTTCACACGAGCTTCCTCAAAATGAACTATTCAGTGTGAAATTTCATGATGGGGACTTTGGAAAGTGGCATGGCATAGCAACACAAGGCCTTACTAAAGTTAACCTTACACTTAATTAGCAAAATACAATAAATTCTTAAGTTCATTTACAGTGAAAATAATCTGAAAAGAAGGGATATAACCGAAGACACATTTGATGACGTAAATGCCCCAATTGATGTGTGCCTTGTGTTTTCCATATTTTGAAAGTGCTTTAAAAAGTCTAGTAGCATGCCCATACCATACAATTCTTTCATCTAAATTATTAAAACTTTAGCTTCTAGTCTATTTACGAGATTGTGCAATAATCACCACAATCTAATTTTAATTTTTTTTTTTTTTTTGAATTGGAGTCTCACTCTGTCGCCCAGACTGGAGTGCAGTGGCCGCTCCCGGCCACCGCAGCCTCGATCTGCTGGGCTCCAGCGATCCTTCGGCCTCAGTCTTCCGAGTAGCCGGAATTACAGGTGCGCGCTACCAAGCCTGGCTAATTTTTTGATTTTATTGTAGAGATGAGGTCTCGCCTGCCCAGGTGGGTCTCGAACCAGCGGGCTCAGGCAAACCACTCACCGCAGACTCCCAGAGGCGCGGGATTACAGGCTGAGCCACCAAGTCCGGCTGAGAATTTATTGTTTTGAGTTGGAGTCCTTTTCTGTTCCCAGGCTGCAGTACAGAGGCACTCTCATGGACACCCCG
>NW_007278216.1:0-827 GCF_000164805.1 Carlito syrichta | reverse complement strand
GAATTATTGTAAAGATGTATTACCACCTTAGAGCAACCACTAAAAAGTTTAAAAACATAAATAATATGTTAAAAAATGAAAGGTAATGAAATATAAAAATGGTCAGCCAAAACCAGGAAAAGCAAAGACAAACTGGAAGACAAAAAATAGAAACAAAGAATAAGAACAACAAATAGAAAATTATAATAAATACATTAGATATTAATCCAACAATATCATTCATCAAATTAAATATCAATCTGTGTACCATTTAAAATAGCTAACAGAGTGAGTGAAAAAACAAGACCTAACTTTATGTTGTCTACAAGGAAAATGCTTTAAATATAAATACACATATAGATTAAAAATAAATGAATGGAGAAGGTATACTATTCTAGTGCTAACCAAAGTAAAGCGGGAGTGAGTAGCTATATTTCAGTCAAAGCAGACTTCAGAGAAATGAAAGTTATCAGAAATGAAGACAAGTATTACATAATGATAAAAAGGTTACTAATGTAAGAAGACATAACAATCCTCAACATGCATGTGCCTAACAACAGAGTATCAAAATACATAAGATTAAGACTGATTGAACTTTAAGGAGAAATTCACGTATCCAATATCATAGTTGGAGATTGTAACCTGCTTCAATCAGAAATTGACAGATCGAGGCAATAAAAATCAAGAACATTGTAGAACCCAATAGAACAATCAGTCAGTTGGATTTAATTGACTTTACCAAACAAAAGCAGAATATACATTTTTCTCAGTTTTTTATGGAACAGTCTCTAAATAAAACACAATCTGGGACATAAAACACGACTTAATAATTTAAAAGAGAAAGCATC
>NW_007278215.1:0-762 GCF_000164805.1 Carlito syrichta | reverse complement strand
TTTTCCAGAACGTAGCCGTATTTCTCATCATGCAAGATAAAAAATGCATTTCCTTGCTCTCAGTCTGTCCTTTCAAGTCACTTTCTCATCTCTAAAATATTGATGATAAATGCCTTCCTCATAGGATTATTTTATAATTAAATAATATGATGTATGTAAGTGATTGACTTAGTAACACATAATAAATCGTATGCATACTCAGATTAACATATACATGTATTATATTTTAGGTTCACATTTATGTAAAACATCCCCCCATCACTTCTTTCACCCCTCCCCAAAAAGATGAAATGAAATGACCTGGATTATTTGATTAAATTATGGTCTTAAATATAATATGACTAAAATAAAACAATTATTTGTATTATTTAGTTAAAGCATGAAAAGAAATATTTTGGTTTGTACTGTAGTAGCCGAATGTTCAATCCGAGAGACCACCAAGAGCCAATTCCAATGAAAGTTCAAGAGGGTCTTTATTTACAAGCTTGAGCCTGGACCTGTCAAAAGCCGACACAGTGGAGTACATACAGAGGCTCTGATTTCTTTAAGCAGATGCCTTTTATGCTTTTACACAAAGGGAGGAGGAGTTTGGGGGGCTTTCCAGTGTTGTTACCATTTAATTGGGTAGTTTCTCTGGTGGTCAACTTAATTGTGGAGGATTGGCTAGCCTGACTCGGGCTGACCTTGGTCCACTAGCTGGGGAAGTTGCAGAGACATCTGGAAACTTAGGTGATTACCCCCTGGCACTTGATTGGTTGTTGC
>NW_007278214.1:0-795 GCF_000164805.1 Carlito syrichta | reverse complement strand
TGACAAAAAGAATTTCAGTTTTCTTTCTTAGTGAGAAAAGTCTACAATTTCCAAATCTACAAGCTCTCAGTGGTAACTCAGGGATTGGTTTTAGATATAGATCAGCTATGAAGTGGTCTCATTTTCCTCAAGAGGTATGTAACGCTTGTGCTTGGTGGGCTTGCTTAGCTCATGTAGAAAGGAATGGTGGTATCATCTGCCTGTGTTTTCAGGAATGCAATGATTATTAACAGGCTGCCATTTTCAAACAGTATTAGCACATCTTTTTTCCCCTTATTTTTCTTTCTGCCCAGTGTCAGTTGCAGAAATTTCAGCCTTTTGCCTCCTCCCCTCCCCACAGCCTTCTGCAGTTGTAGTCATTACTTTGAGCATTACCATTTAATATGGAGTCTACTGCCAAGCCAGATGCATTTTCATCAGTTTTATCGGCTTTTCTAAGGTTGTAGAGTCTCAGAGGATCCTACAATCACATGGATGTGTTTTCTGTCTTAATATTTGTAGACCACTATAAGAATAAAAATCAAAACTGTAACTCATATTGAGCTGGAGCTTTGACTTTAATCCTTTTGACTTTCATCTCAAGTCTTTACCTTGTTACTATAAATACAGTTTGAACCATTGTGAAAGACTTTCATGCTTCTTTGTAAAAAATGGGGATATGACAGGACTTTGTTTTACTGCACTAAAGGGTTTCTTTGTTACTGGCTTAACAAAGAACATACTGTTAATTATATATTTATTCTAGGGTTAGTTATTTTATTGACATGCAAAAATGTTACTTGAGAAGTGCTTTAG
>NW_007278213.1:0-782 GCF_000164805.1 Carlito syrichta | reverse complement strand
TAAGCATTTTTAAAAAAGCTTGAGATACAGAGTAGCTTGAAGGCTTCATGGAAGCATTGGGACACTGCATTGGATGCCCAGAGAGGATGACTTCAAAACCCAAGGGCAGAAGAAAGGAGGCTCCCTGAGGGAGTGAAAGAGACTCAGCTTCACAAGGTAACTTCTAGGAAAGAAAAATCACAGCACAAACAACGTCTCATTAGCCTCATCCGAGAATAGTGAGTGGCAGAGACAACTATAAAGAGATAAAAATGAAATGTCTTGCAGAAGATCTGATACATGCAGAGCTTGTGTCTTGGCTTGTGATTTGGAGGCCCATCCAATTAATGCCAGGAAGCTTTGCTACACAAGGCAGCAGTGACACACCTGCACCAGGTCAAGGTCTGCCAGGGCCCTAATGACACAAGTGTCCACTCACTACAGAGGTACTCTGGGGGAAGAGTCCACCAAGAATGGAATGAGAACAGAAGCCTCAAAGGAAAAGGTTTTCAGAGTTAGCTTACAAACCAAAGAATGGCCAGGTGAGCTGAGATAGATGTGATGCTTTGAAGGTTTCCAACATGTGAAAACCAGAAAGGTAAAGCCATTGTCTTGAAGTTGCTAACACAATGTGCAGAGATCCCCAAAAGATCCTAAGATGTAAGAGCAGGTGAATCTCACTTAAATCCTGGCAGAATTCATCAAAGAGTTAATACAAAGCAACAGTGCCACACTTGGCTTTTTATTCCTAAAGTGATCATCATCCACAGCTGCAATTGAAAATCACATGTGCAAAACAAAAC
>NW_007278212.1:0-979 GCF_000164805.1 Carlito syrichta | reverse complement strand
TCTCACCTCCTTCTCAAGTGTTGGGGTTACTACCTGGCTGTTGAACATTAGTGTAGATGTGTTTCTCTATTTCTTTATACTCTATTTTTTCGAAGTCCAGGGGGGTGAAAACAAGTCATTTATACTAGAAAATGGGAGAAGAATATGATCCATCTTCTCTTCTTCCTTATAATCTCGGAACTTATTTCCTTGTTTTATGAATTTGGATGAAAAAATATGTCTATCATTTTTCAAGACTCTGATTACTTTTTCTAACTGACTTTAGCATTTAATTACAAATGTAGGCAACAAAGCACAGTAATATTAGAAGTAACTGGGACTTTTGTCACCAACAGAATTTGCAGACTTTTTATATTACATTATAATTGTCACTGATGCCTCACAATATTCTCTATGCTTGTAGCCTCTGATAATTCAGTAGTTACTAGAACTGCTGCTAGTACTTCTAATATAATGCATTAATTAAGATGCACATATATTCTTACATCAAAAATGTGCTTTTTTCAATTATAGTTTTTGTATACTACAGCAACTGCCTTTAAATATAACTGCTTTCTCTTTCAAGCCTATATGTTTTATTTTGTGCACTTAAAAAGACAATTCTAAGAAAAGGTTTATAGGCTTCATTAGAGTGCACTTAAAATTTAGAAACTCCTATTATAATAAGATTACACCCAAGTGACCAATCCTTCTCTTTCTCTGTCTTTTCTTTCCCTTAAGAGATCTTGGCTCAGAGATTTTTGCTTCAGTTTAATAAGAACTGGAAAATATTAGTTGCATTGGATGATTCTTTTTTCTTGCTCTTCTGTCTCTTTCAGATTTTATTTATGGGATAGATCAGATCTACTTGAATCACAAAGTTCTCAAAACTCAGATTTGGAACCTAGGAATAAATGAGCAGTCTTAGGGTTGACTTAAGCTTGAGCTATCTATATCCGCAACCTAAATATGTCTCAGTTTTATTCACTAACTTTCCTAT
>NW_007278211.1:0-884 GCF_000164805.1 Carlito syrichta | reverse complement strand
TACAAATGTAGGCAACAAAGCACAGTAATATTAGAAGTAACGGGGACAATTGTCACCAACAGAATTTGCAGACTTTTTATATTACATTATAATTGTCACTGATGCCTCACAATATTCTCTATGCTTGTAGCCTCTGATAATTCAGTAGTTACTAGAACTGCTGCTAGTACTTCTAATATAATGCATTAATTAAGATGCACATATATTCTTACATCAAAAATGTGCTTTTTTCAATTATAGTTTTTGTATACTACAGCAACTGCCTTTAAATATAACTGCTTTCTCTTTCAAGCCTATATGTTTTATTTTGTGCACTTAAAAAGACAATTCTAAGAAAAGGTTTATAGGCTTCATTGGAGTGCACTTAAAATTTAGAAACTCCTATTCTAATAAGATTACACCCAAGTGACCAATCCTTCTCTTTCTCTGTCTTTTCTTTCCCTTAAGAGATCTTGGCTCAGAGATTTTTGCTTCAGTTTAATAAGAACTGGAAAATATTAGTTGCATTGGATGATTCTTTTTTCTTGCTCTTCTGTCTCTTTCAGATTTTATTTATGGGATAGATCAGATCTACTTGAATCACAAAGGTCTCAAAACTCAGATTTGGAACCTAGGAATAAATGAGTAGTCTTAGGGTTGACTTAAGCTTGAGGCTATCTATATCCGCAACCTAAATATGTCTCAGTTTTATTCACTAACTTTCCTATTTAATTCTGTCTTAATTTTGTGTTTAGAGATTAGGGACCAAATTCTCTGTTGCACAAAGAGCTCTAACTTGTCCTCTTTTAAAGCATATATCTCCCTTAGGAATCTTGGAGTAAGTGGGTTTGCTGCTTGAAGTGTAAGTGTAAAGCAATGATATTTTTATTTGTAAAACAAGGGAA
>NW_007278210.1:0-847 GCF_000164805.1 Carlito syrichta | reverse complement strand
TTTCAGATTTTATTTATGGGATAGATCAGATCTACTTGAATCACAAAGTCTCAAAACTCAGATTTGGAACCTAGGAATAAATGAGCAGTCTTAGGGTTGACTTAAGCTTGAGGCTATCTATATCCGCAACCTAAATATGTCTCAGTTTTATTCACTAACTTTCCTATTTAATTCTGTCTTAATTTGTGTTTAGAGATTAGGGACCAAATTCTCTGTTGCACAAAGAGCTCTAACTTGTCCTCTTTTAAGCATATATCTCCCTTAGGAATCTTGGAGTAAGTGGTTTGCTGCTTGAAGTGTAAGTGTAAAGCAATGATATTTTATTTGTAAAACAAGGGAAGGGAAGCAGTAACCTGTGTTCCTCCTTTAGAGTGTCTCTTTGACAATAATTTGTGTACATTTTGCTAATATAGTGCAAGGTTAGCAGCCTTCTGGTGATTGGAACTGTAATCGCATACTTCTAAAATTAACTCAAGTTTCTCACACAAGGCATACCAGAGACAAGATGCATCAATATGTCTCTCAATGAGACAAAGGAAATTTTAATTGTTCTTTTGTTTTTACTTTACTGTATAAACTTGTGGAGATTCTGTCTAGTCTTTGTAGTACCCTTCACTGACTGCCTTACATTCTAGATAAACTTATTCAATAATAAGACTTCTTTCTTTTCTAGGTTTTGTGGAATGAACTCTGTTATTAGTATCTTTGTTACCCCAACAGAAGTAAAGATTTGGCTACCCTTAGGTCTCTTGTGTTATTACCTTAATACCATTTGAATGACTACCATTCCCTAATACCACCTGAATCTTGTCATGCCTTCTAAAAGTTACTATGAACATACTTACTT
>NW_007278209.1:0-849 GCF_000164805.1 Carlito syrichta | reverse complement strand
CAATGCAGACCAGATTCCCAATGAGATATCATCTCTCACCAGTAAGACGGCTATTGTCAATAAGTCAAAAAATGTCAGATGTTGATGAGGTTGTGCAGAAAAGTATCACTCACACACTGTTGGTCAGAACGAAAGCTAGTTCAGTCCTTTGCAAAGCAGTTTTGGAGTTTGCTGAAAGATTTAAAAATAGATTCACCACGCAACCCAGCAATACCAATACTGGGCATACATCCAATGAAACATAAATCCTTTCACCAAAAGATACCTGCCACACAAACGTATGTGGTGGCAGTATTCACAGTAGAAAACACATGAAATCAATCTAGGTGCTCATCAGCAACGGATCGCATCAGAGAAAACATAACACAAATACACCATGGAATGCTACACAGCCATAAAGAATCAAGTCACGTCTCTCGCAACAACGTGGATGCAGCCGGATGCCGCAATCCTAAGCAAGTTAATGCAGAAGAAAACCAAATACCACATTCTCTCACTTATATGAGAGAGCTAAACACTATGTACCTATGGACATAAAGATGAGATAAAGGCCGAGTGCCGTGGCTCAGCCTGTCATCCCTGCACTTTTGGAGGCCTAGGACAGAGGAGTGCCTGAGCCCAGGAGGTCAAGATCAGCCGGGCCACTCGGTGAAACATCGTCTCTACAATAAATCAAAAATAAACCAGGCATGGTAGCACATGCCTGGAGTTCTAGGTACTTGGAAAGGCTGAGTGGAAAGATTGCCCGAGTCTAGGTTACAGAGTGAGACTCCAACACACACACAAAGAATGAGACACACTGGTCATCTGAATGGGGAGATCGAAAGGGGGTAAGGGAGCCCGGCTCGG
>NW_007278208.1:0-857 GCF_000164805.1 Carlito syrichta | reverse complement strand
GAAGCTGTTTACAGAAGCAAGAATTTGCGATTAGAGCATTTTACTTGTGAAGGCTTGTGAAATGTTGTAACCCCCTTTTTTTTTTGAGTGGAGTCTCACTCTGTCTCCCAGACTGGAGTGCAGTGGCCACTCCCGGCCCACAGCAGCCTCGACATTCTGGGCTCCGGCGATCCTTTCACCTCAGCCTTCCAAAGTAGCTGAAACTACAGGTGCGTGTTACCACGCCCGGCTAATTTTTGGTTTATTGTAGAGATGAGGTCTCGCTACGTTGCCCAGGAGAGTCTCGAACCCGCGGGTTCAGGCAATCCACTCACCTCAGCTTCCCAAAGGCCAGGGATTACAGGCTGAGTCACCCAGCCCAGCTTGTTTGTAGTTCTTTAACTGCCAGATCAGGGCTTTCCTTTTCTTAAGTTGATTTATTTCTTTAGGATAACCTTTCACAAAATGATTGGGGGCATATATACCCTGAGGCAGCCTTACCTTCAATATCATCACAAATAAGCTAGTAGAATTATTTTTTTGATATGACTGAAGAGTTGATTAAACCTACAACCTTTTTATGATTAAAAAGTGTTATGTATGAAATGCAGTTGGGGATGGATGTCTAATCACTTTATTTTCCTCATATGAATATTTTATTTTGAATTGGTTTATATTCATAATCGATTTTATCACACCATGCTACTTAAAACTAATTACCATAATTCTTAGTCAAAGTAAAAGAGTATTCCATTCATAAATTAACTATATTTTCTTGTGGATTTTTCAAAGCATTTTGTCATTTCTAATGACAGATGTCAAGACATACATAAGACACTCCTTACCTGTTCATTTTCATGATGGAGTCATCAGATTAA
>NW_007278207.1:0-726 GCF_000164805.1 Carlito syrichta | reverse complement strand
GCATTTATTTCATTCACATACAAGCTAATTATTGAAATGTGAGTGATCCCTGTCATGTGGTTCCTTATACAGTTGTTGCTCCTGCTTCTATGTTGTCTTTCTTTAGATTTTGAGTTGATTCATGTATGTTTTCGTCTTTTAACTGCACTCTTGTGAAGAACATTGTTGTTCTTTTTTCCTTCTTCTGTGTTTAATACTTTCATGTTTCTTGTAGAGTTGGTCTGGAGGCAGCATAAGTTCTTAGTGATTGAATGGGAAAGATTTTATTTCTCTATTACTGATGAAGTTTAGTTTAGCTGGATATGTTTCTCTTGGTTGAAATTATTTATCTTTGAGGACTTTGAAAATTGGGCTTCAAACTCTCCTAGCCTGAAGTGTTTCTGTAAATAAAGCTGCTGCTATTCTAATCGGCCTTTCCTGGTAGGTAGTCTGACCATGTTCCATTACTGCCTTTAGGATATTTTTCTTTTAGACCTATTTGTTCAGGTAAGTTATTATGTGTCTAGGAGTTAGTCTTCCAGGGGTTCTCTGAATCTCTTGTGTTTGAAAAATAGTGTCACTGATGAGATGAGGGAACTTTTCTTGATTAATTTCATGGAATGTTTGTCCCAGGGTGGTCTCTGCCTCTCTTTCTGCCTCAGTAAATTCAATTACTCTTAGGTTCAGCCTCTTTTTTTTTTCACTTTTATCTGCATTTATTTCATGTTGAATTTATTCCCATGCCAT
>NW_007278206.1:0-798 GCF_000164805.1 Carlito syrichta | reverse complement strand
TCACCTAGCTAGCCAGCTAGCTAGCCAGCTGACTTAACTAGTTGACCTAACTAGCTAGGTACCTAGGTACTCAGCTGACTTAAATAGTTACTTAACTAACTAGGTACCTACCTAGCCAGACGACTTAAATAGTTAGCTAACCAGGTAGCTACCTAGCTAACAAGCTGACTTATAGTTACCTGCCTAGCTTGCTAGCTGACTTAACCAGCTAACTAACTAGTTAGCTTACTCGTTATCTAACCTGCTAGCTAGCTGAGTTAATCATTTGACTTAACTCATTAGCTAACGAACTAGCTAGCTGACTCAACCAGCTGACTTAACTCGTTAGCTAACAAGCTAACTAGCCTACTCAACCAGCTGACTCAACCCGTTTGCTAACTAGCTAGCTAGCTGACTCAACCAGCTGACTTAACATGTTACTTAACTAGCTAACTACCCGACTCAACCTGCTGACTTAACCTGTTAGCTAACTAGCTAGCTAGCTGTCTTTACCAGATGACTTAATAAGGAAGCTGACTTAGCTAGCTGAATTAGCTAGCTGAATTAACAACTTAGGAAACTGACTTAACTGGCTGACTTAATTAGTTAGTTAGTTGACTTAACTACCTGAATAAAATAGTTACCTAACTATTTAACTAGCTGAAGAACTAGTTGAATTAACTAATAAGCTAAGTAGATAGGTAGAAGACTTAAATAGCTGACTTAAATAGTTAGCTAACTAGTGAGCTAGCTGACTTAGCTACCTGACTTAGCTAGCTGGATAGCTAGGTAGCTGACTTAGCTAACTGACTTAACTAG
>NW_007278205.1:0-736 GCF_000164805.1 Carlito syrichta | reverse complement strand
AAATGTTACTATGATCCATGTGGCCGATCTCAAGTTCTATACAATGCTCTGGCGGTCACGTGACTAACGTACTAACAACTCTGGACTGATAAAAGTGAACTGTAAAAACCTGGAGGGTGAACAGAACCATTTTAGAAAGACCTCGAGTCTGGCTGTGCTCCCTGGATTCGAAGTCATACATGCACTTCTTTCCACCATGTCCCTGCCCTCTCGATTTATTGGTATCAAGGGGAGCAGTTGAGCATTACTCACACCATAATACAATGACCAAATCGAGATGAGTCCATATCCACCACTTTGAACATTCACTATTCTTTGTGGTGATAACATTTAAAAACTTCTCTCCTGGCTATCTTGGAATATTCAAGACATCGTTATTTGCCAGGGTCACCATACAGTGCCATATCACACCTGAATTCACGCTCCTCTAATCGCAAACTAGTACACACACTGACCAACCTCTCCCCTGCCCCACAGGCGCTGATAGGCAATCACCCTTTCACTCCCCGTCCCATCTCCTTCCCAGCACTTCCTGAGCAACTCTCAGCCTCTTGACCTCTCCTGGCTGGCCCATGTCCTTCTCCTGCCTCCCTCCAGCATGCTTTTTCTCTTGACCTTTCTAAGAAGTCTCGCCGAGAAAATCTCCATAAGATGCAAATTTAGCCACCCAACCACAGAATGTTCACATGAAAACTGGCCTCCTGCATGGTAGATGCTCTGACGACTTTCCTTCTGT
>NW_007278204.1:0-730 GCF_000164805.1 Carlito syrichta | reverse complement strand
ATTTTGAGTCAGGGTTTCCCTCTGCAGCCCAGGCTGGAATGTGCAGTGGCATGAGGTGAGCTTGCCCCTGGGCTGACGACTCATCTGCCTCAACCTCTTGAGTAGCTGGGACTACAGGCCCGCACCACCACACAAGCCTGGCTTATTTTTTCTGACGTTCTGTAAAACAGTGGTCTCATCATGTTGCTGCCTAGGCTGGTCTGGAACTCCCAGGCTCAAGGGATTCTCCTGCCTCGGCTTCCCCAAGTGCCAGGCTTAGAGGCGTGAGCCACTGTGCCTGGCCACGAATAAGCTGGCGTATAGCCACCTGCGATCCCGTGTGGAGCTAGCAAATGTCGTCAACCTGAAACCTCTCTTTGTAAAAGGGGAGGATCATGAAAGCGTGTACATGAAACATTTTGAAGTAAGTACACTCAGGGCTGGGTGCGTGGGTGGCTCACGCCCACCAGCCCAGCACTTTTGCCGCTGAGGGCAGAAGGATCGCTGGAGCCCAGGAGTTAAGAGGGCAGCCCGGGCGACGCAGCCAGAGCTCGTCTCTAGCCCCCCGCCATCGAGAAACAGGAGTCAGGCATGACGGCCCACGCCTGTCGTTCCAACTCCTCAGGAGACCGAGGCGGAAGGATCACCAGAGCCCAGGAGGTCTAGGCTGTGTCGAGGCACGACCACGTCACCGTACTTCAGCCTGGGCCACAGAGGGAGACCCCACCCCACCAACCCCCCAAAAAGCCCC
>NW_007278203.1:0-328 GCF_000164805.1 Carlito syrichta | reverse complement strand
AATGGAGTGTAGCAGAATAGAATGGAATGGAGAGGAATCGAATGGAATGGAATGGAGAGAAATGGAATTGACTGGATTGGAGAGGAATGGAATGGAATGGAATGGAATGGAACGGTATGGAATGGAAGTGAATGGATTGGAATGGAATGTAGAGAAATGGTATGGAATGGAATGGAATGGAACAGAGTGGAATGGAATGGAATGGAGAGGAATGGAATGGAATGGAATGGAGAGGAGAGAAATGAAATTGAATGGAATGGAGAGGAAAGGAATGGTATGGAAAGGAATGGAGTGGAATGGAATGGAGAGGAAGGGAATGGAGAGGAAT
>NW_007278202.1:0-353 GCF_000164805.1 Carlito syrichta | reverse complement strand
GTTGATTCCTGCACCCTTCAGCTAGTACCTATGTATCCCCTTGGCTTGACAGCTGACTTAGCTACCTAGCTATATAGCTAACCAGCTGGTTAGCAAGATGATTTAACTACGTGACTTAACTAGCTAGACAGCTGGCCAGCCAGCTGACATAACAAGCTAGCTACCCAGCTATACAGCTGGCTAGCCAGCTGACTTAAATAGTTGACTTAATTAGCTAGCTACCTAGCAATTCAGCTGAATTTACTAGCTGATATAACTAACTAGCTAAAAAGCTAGTTATCTAACAAGGTAGCCTTCTTAACTAGCTGACTTAACTAGTTAGCTAGCTGACATAACTAGCTGAATTATCTAGC
>NW_007278201.1:0-536 GCF_000164805.1 Carlito syrichta | reverse complement strand
GTTAAGTCAGTTGTCTAGCCAGCTGGCTATCTAATTAAGTCAGCTAGTTAAGGCAGCTGGATATCCAGGTGGCTAGAGAGCTAGAGCGCTAGTTAAGTCAGCTGTGTATCCAACTGGATATCTAGTTAAGTCTGCTAGTTTAGTCACTTGGCTTCGAGCTACGTAGCTAGTTAATCAACTAGTTAAGTCAGGGGGCTAACCAGCAAGATAGCTAGTTAAGTCACGCTGTTAAGTAAGTTGGCTAGCCACCTCCCTAGCTAGTTAAAAATCTAGTTAATTCAGATGGCTAGACAGCAGGCTAGCTAGTTATTTCATCTAGTTTAGTCAGCGGGCTAGCTAGGTAGCTAGCTAGTCATGTCATCTAGCTAGCTTGTTAAATCAGCTAGTTAAGTTGGCTTCTAGCAAGATATCTAGCTAGATAGCTAGCTAGTTATTTCAGCTAGTAAATTCATCAGGCTAACTAGTTAGCCAGCTTGTTAAGTCAGCTAGTTAATTCAGCTGGCTAGCTAGTTAAGTCAGCTAGCTAAGTCAGCTGA
>NW_007278200.1:0-910 GCF_000164805.1 Carlito syrichta | reverse complement strand
GGCTTCGTAAAAATGAATTGGGGAGAGTTCCCATCTTTTTCAAATCGCCTGGAATACCTTCAGTAGGATTGGTATCAGCTCCTCCTTAAATGTCTTGTAGAATTCTGCTGGAAAGCCATCTGGACCAGGGCTTTTTTTTGTAGGAAGTTTTCTTATTACGTGGTCGATTTCCTTGATTGTTATTGGTTTATTTAGGGTCTCAATTTCTTCTTGTTCCAACCTAGGTAGGTTGTGTGATGTCAGAAAGTCTTCCATTTCCTTCTGGTTTTCAAGTTTGTTTCCATACAAGTGTACGTAGTAGTCTCTAATGATCTTTTGTATTTCTTCAGGGTCAGATGTGACTTCATCTTTTGTGTTTCTGATTATGCTTATTTGGTTTTTTTCTCGTTTTTTCTTGGCCAGTCTAGCTAGGGGACCATCAATCTTGTTTACCCTTTCGAAGAACCAGCTTTTTGTTTCATTGATTTTTTGTATTATCTTTTTGTCTTCTATGTCCTGGATTTGGGCTTTTATTTTGTTGATCTAGATTCTTCTGCTGAAATTAGGGTTTTTGTGGTCTTGCTTTTCCAGCTTCTTTAGGTGGCTTGTTAGGTTGTCAATTTCTGTTCCTTCCATTTTCCTCATGTGTGTTTGTAGGGATATAAATTCCCCTCTTATTACAGCTTTTAAGGCATCCCAGAGATTTTGGTAAGATGTTTCTTTATTTTCATTTGTTTCCAGGTATCTTTTGATCTCTATTTTGATGTCATCATTGACCCAGGTGTTATTTAGCATCATGCTGTTTAGTGTCCATGTCTTTGTGGGTTTTGGGGGGACTTTGTTGGTGTCAATGTTTATTTTTATTCCACTGTGGTCCGAAAAGGTGCATGGCAGAATTTCAGTCCTTTTAAATTTGCTTATACTTGATTTG
>NW_007278199.1:0-739 GCF_000164805.1 Carlito syrichta | reverse complement strand
ATCTGACTGATGTGAGGTGGTATTTCATTGTGGTTTAATTTGCATATCCCTGGTGATGAGTGATGTTGAACACTTTTTCATGTTTGTGGCCATCTGTAGATCTTCTTTTGAGAGATGTCTGTTCATGTCGTTTGCCCTCTTTTTAATAGGGTATGGGGGTGATCTTGATGATATCATTAAGTTTGATAAAGTGCCTTCTTTTGGCTGGGGATTTGCCTTCCAGGTAGACTGGTGTTTACTTTTTGGGGGAGGGGCTGAGTGGACAAGGCCTTTATATCATTTAATACAAGGCCGTGTAGATTGCTGGCTGACAGAGAAGTGAAAAGACAGTGATGTGTGAGAGAGTATGATCATGGAGACATTTACAGAGGCAGAGGCTTCAGATGAGCAAGAAGTATTGTAACAAAGCTGTCTGCAGGGACCTGGAGGTGTGAAGTGAGCCTTCTCTCTCTTTAGACATTTTTCAGCTCAGGCTAAGTGATTCTCTTACAGGACCTTATAGAAAATCATGGAGTGGTACCATTATTTCCAGCCATGGACTCATTGATTCCAAACCACATAACAAGAAAGAGTATTTCTGTTGGAGCTCTTCTTAATTGGATTTGAAGAGACTTTAAAAAAGGTTTTTTCAATGCAAGAGTGTTTTTGTTGTTGTTAAATTTAAGTATAGCCCACACATAGAAAAGTACAGAAAACAGAAAGGATAGCTCAATGCAAATCCTGTGTAACCACCCCCAGG
>NW_007278198.1:0-999 GCF_000164805.1 Carlito syrichta | reverse complement strand
AAAAAAAAAGAGGTGGCCTCTAAAATAATTCAGCTTACTGCCGGTAGTTTCCACATCACCACAGAGTAAAAAAAGAACAAGCAGAACTTGCATTTTTGTCAGATCAAGAAAAATAGATATCAGGAATGTGAAGGCAGTTAGAATGTGTGCAGCAGGATACTGTATGAGAAGGAGCTATACAAAAATCAAGCCAAAAAACCTTCAGAGTTCCCATGAGCCTTTTGCTGTGTTCCAATCTTTTCCTGCATGAGAATACATTTCTTCAAAGTCAAAAAATAACCACCAGAGAATTCTCTGTGGTCAAACAGAACATGGAATAGTTCATAATCTTGTCAGTGCACATGGAAAAATCTCTAAATAGATATTAGGAAGAAACTTCAGATGAGTATTACCTCAATAACATCCGTACGTGGGCTATAGTAGACTTGGAGTAATGCCTGCTCTGGAGGACAAGAGGTAGACAAGAAGTTAGCCTCTAGAGTGTCAAAGTGATTCAAAGAAGCATGAAAACTCAATTATATATCTAAACAAACACCAAAATTCCTCAAGAAAATTCTACAATTTAATTAAGATCTAACACCTATTCAAAAATTGCCTGACACTTAAAAAAATCAGACAAATGATCCATAGAGAGAAGAAAAATTAAGAAACAGCTTCAGAAATTATAGAGAAAAATAGAACTAGTAGATAATGCTAACAGATAATTTTCTTTTTGATTGGGATCTTATGCTTTTCATATCTTGTGAGAAAGACAAATTCATGTGCTTTTGGTTATGTTTTCAAGAATGTTTGTATAGAGAGAAACGTTGGTGATAAAGACATTTTCTCCCTTAGGAGCAAACAATGTCTGTTTATAGCTTTAAAATAAAGAGACCCTGAGCCAGCAGGTTCGAGACCCACCTGGGCAATTTGGCAAGACCTCATCTCTACAATACATCAAAAACTAGCCGGGCTACTTGGAAGGCTGAGGCAGAAGGATTGCCGGAGCCCAGCAGGTTG
>NW_007278197.1:0-907 GCF_000164805.1 Carlito syrichta | reverse complement strand
TTTTTCAACTTTGATCCCCAGTAGAAGGTACTTTAGACAAATCTGTACAAGGGAGCTAAGTCAGGTAATGATAGTCTGCTGATATGTTTTTCACTCTACTACTGAGGAAACTGAGGCATAGAAAGATTATATTATTTGCCTAAAATAGTACAGTAAGTGGCATAGCTAGAATTTGAATTCAGACTGGCTCTGACTTGCATACAAATATCTGTCTTCTGGTCCACTCTCATGGTAGTAAGCACATCAGTTTTTAGGTAAGAACAGCACTTCTTGTTAGTGACAGCATTCAGAGTATACATTGTGAACATTACACACACTCCATGGGACTAAGTGTCTTCAGCTTCTTTCTTACTGAAATGTGTACCCGGAATTTGAACAAGTCTTATGAATGAACACTTATTTCTTTTATTATAATGGAGCTCATTGGAAGAGTATAAATGTGGATTTCTGGAATCAAATGAGAGAAACACTCAAAGATATATCTACTAACTTTATACAGTCTATCATTTTCCCTTTTTAGTTGGTATAATAGAAAATAAATGTGTTTCCACAGTACATAAAGTATAAAATAACACATAATATCACATGTTGAAATGAATAAAATAAATGTATATATTTGGATGTGTGTAGTTTGCATTTTAAAAAATGTATTGATATTGACTCTTCCTACAAGGACATAGTAGTAATGGTTTCTTGAAATTTCAAGATTCTGAAGAAATTACAGACATAGAACTGGCAGATACTTTTGAACAAATGTGGCAGGAGAGCTGGTAATTACCAAATGACTTCTCTTCATAAGGTATATTAATGTCTAACTTTTCCATGGTTAGTAGATTTGCAGTTTTTATTTTATAAGACTTTAACTTGTTAAATTATTTCTTCCACTCTTAAACTTGCATTTGTTATT
>NW_007278196.1:0-913 GCF_000164805.1 Carlito syrichta | reverse complement strand
TCTAGGCATATCAGCCTTGTATAGCAATGGCCGACACATTAAAGGAAATAACCCCTATCTCATGTATCTGTTCAATGATTGAGAAGTCTTTTCAAGAAACCTGTCAGCAGACTTTGCCTCCTGTCTTGTCGACAAAAAATTCAATCAGATCAATTTCTAAGTCATACAGGGGCAGTAACCACAAATTTACTGTGGTTTGGCTAGATGAAACAATAAAAAGTGCCTGGAGTAGGCAAGGAGCACAGCTTCTTCTGTTGTACACATCTCTTGTTTAATTAAGTTAGACCGGGTCTCTGCTAGTAAGGAAGGGGGGATGCTCTTTTTCATAGGCATCATTAGTATCTTTCCTGTTATTTTAATTGTGAGCAATTTTTTTGGGGGGGAAGAGAAATTTGACCAGTTACTCTGTTAAACAAAGCTATTTTTCTGGAAGAATTGATGACTTTGTACTGTTGAATCAGTATATACACTCTATGGAAGGTAATTATGTTTCACAGAATATTGCATTACCTAGCATTCATAAAAACACCTTCTATAACTACTTTATAAGGCTCTTGTTTCTCCACTTGATTTATGAGGTTTTCTTTAGAAACTTGACATATCAATTGCGGGAAAAAAAAATAACCAAGACACCATGAATTAAAACTGAAATTAGATTGCAGCATAAGTTATAGGGAAAAAAGATCAGCATCTGGGATTTGACTTTTTATATTTTTTTTTTGAAAATTGCCTGACACTTGACAGATGTCAGGAGTAAAATAGGCCAATAAAACAATGAGAAAACATCAAACGTGTATTTTCAGAGATTTAATTACAATCTAAGAGTATAGATAAGTGCTCACATTCTGGCTAGCTGCACTGTACATTTATGGCAATTTGTAATTTGAAAATAACTAAGCAATCCTATCTTATA
>NW_007278195.1:0-784 GCF_000164805.1 Carlito syrichta | reverse complement strand
GTGTCAGGGTCAGGCACAAAGCCAGATGTAGGCACCTGTAATAGAAGGTAGTAAGGTCCTTGGAGCCAAAGGACCAAACTGTGTTCTGGGGCTCTAGTTTATGAAATTAATTCTTTCAGTTCCTGAATTCCAATCACCTCACATGCTTATTTAAAATTCAAATGTTGGACTTATTCCCATGCCTCGTGAATCAGAATATCTCTGGACAAGTTCCAGGAATTTTAACATGTTTTTCAAGAGATTCTGATGTTTTAGGATGCTAGGATAGTATATGAGCTTTCTGCCTGAATTTTGAAGACCAAGAAATAAAAGGCGGGCTTAGAAAGAGAAAACAATTCTGGCCCGAGAACTGTGAGTTGGAAAGTAGAAGCAGTCAATAGTAATACATGACAGAGTCAGGTGGATGCCAGGACCCACATTTCACTGGGAACATGCTTCTCTTCTGAAGAAAATACTAGAGTGCATTCAAAGAGACTTTCTGTGAGATGAAGAGAACAATCCACAGGTGCTCAAGTCCTTCAAGTCACAGTTGATGCATTTCAGTCATAAACGTTGACATGTGATGTGTAAGGAGATAGAGCTCTTCTCTCTACAGTGAAGAAGAAGCCAAAGATACTTAAGCAAGGTAATAAAACGAATGTGACTAGCGCACCAGAGAATAAAAGTATGAGGAAAATGATGATTACTCGGAGAACCTGGTAATCATTCAGGTTGGTAACCTTAAGGACTTGGATGGAGAGATCAGACTGGATCTCAAAGACCTTTGAGATAGAATTGATGGATC
>NW_007278194.1:0-907 GCF_000164805.1 Carlito syrichta | reverse complement strand
CTTTAAAGAATCAACCTCTGCAGACAGATATGGCAATTCATGAATCCTTTTTAAAAAATATTTATAAATCAGTCATTATGAAAATCATCCATGAAGAATGAAATCGTAGTAATTTTGTTTGCTTGCTTCTTTTTGTTTTTCATGTAGAGGAAGAGATAAAGGGTTTATTACTCAGTGCAAACGTGCAGGCCAACAAGCAAAAACCGGCATAGTCACAATAAAGACCTAGTTGGGTATAGTTTTCAATTTAAGTTTCAGTCATTACCATTTGGGCTAATTTTGGAGATTTTGTACAGAATATTTTTGTGACAAATCACAATTTTGTAATCTCTCCTCCAAAGAAAAGAACAGAACACGCTTTCCTTATGTAAGCTTAATTTCTGAACTCTTAGTGATTTTATATGTTCATAGATTCTGTATCCCATTTCTTCTACCACCATTCAGGAACACTTTGAAATAATCAATGGCTTTATATTTCAATGTAATTAGTAGCACCATGGTTCCATGATTGGCCTATTACCTTCATACATTTGTCATTTATGTTGGAAGAAAAAAATATAAAAATACACACACACACATATACACTCACACACACAACAAGAGGGTTTATCTCTGAAGCAGAGCTGAAAATTTTTTGGAAACGCTTGACAAAGTATATCGTTTGAATTCAGATTTATGTCATAGCCTCAAATTATGTTTAGATAGAAAAAAAGGAAATTTATTTGGATCTCAAATAGAAAAAGACTAGACTGTTTTAAGTTAGACTGTAAGAGAGCTAGGATTTTTCCTGTCATATTACGTG
Organism: Carlito syrichta; assembly: GCF_000164805.1. Taxonomy (NCBI): domain Eukaryota; kingdom Metazoa; phylum Chordata; class Mammalia; order Primates; family Tarsiidae; genus Carlito; species Carlito syrichta. Next base: position 105 of record NW_007278194.1, on the reverse strand, counting down.
ATTTCAAAAATTACACCTTTGGTTTAATTATTGGTGATTGTACTGTCATTGTCTTCTTTTGTGTATTTAACTATGTGCAGAATCAATTTTATGTAGATACTGAAC
>NW_007278193.1:0-778 GCF_000164805.1 Carlito syrichta | reverse complement strand
CAACTCTGAAAATCTTTCTTTTTTATTAAGATGGTCGTTCAAGGTCCACTTATGAGTGAGTACATGTGATACTCAGTTTTTGCTTCTGGGAAAGGTCACCCAGTAGGATAGACACTAACTCCATCCAGGTTTCCGTGAACATCGTGATTTTGTTCTCGTTTTGACTGCATAATATTGCATCGTTCCTAGGTACCACATATTTTTAATGCCGTCCTCTTTAGATGGGCAATAAGGTTGGTTCCATGTTCTTGCTACTGCGAACAATGTGGCGATAAACATACATGTGCAAATATCTCCTTTATAGAGGGATTTCATTCTTCCTGATATATTCACAGTGGGAGGAGGGCAGGGTCGATTTTTAGATCGTCTAGGAATCACCAAATGTTTCTCCACAGAGCTAGTACTGATTTACACTCCCGCGAGCAGTGTAGAAGTGTTCCCTTTTTGTCATTTCCTCGCCAGCATCTGTTGTTTTTGGAATTATGGATGACAGCCATCCCGACTGAACTTAGGTGACCTCTCAATGTAGTTTTCATTTGCATTTTTGGATGACTAATGAGGCTGAGCTTTCTGACATGTCTTTGGTGGCTGCGTGTGTGTCTGTTGTTGAGAAAGGGTCTGTACATATCGTTTGCTCACTTTGGAATGAGGCTGTTTGTTTTTTTCCTAGTCGGCACGTGGGAGTTCCTAGTAGATCCCAGATGATCATCCTTTATCTGATGTACATTTGCAAATATCTTTTTTCCAGTCGGCGGCTTGTTTTTCTCTTTTTGGAGTC
>NW_007278192.1:0-776 GCF_000164805.1 Carlito syrichta | reverse complement strand
CAGTCTGGGTGACTGAATGAGACTCCAACTCAAAAAAAAAAAATTCTGGTTTGATTTCTGTGTTTACACAGGAGTCATTCAGCATCATGCTGTTTAGTACCTATGTCTTTGTAGGTTTTGGGGGAATTTTGATGGTGTTGACATTTATTTTTATTTCACTGTGATCTAAGAAGGTGCAATGCATTATTTCAATTCATGAAACTTGTTTATGCTTGTTTTATGGCCAAGGATGTTATAGATCTTGGAGTACATTCCGTGTGGTGACATGTAGAATGTATATTCTGTAGTTGTTAGGGTTAGGTATCTATTATCTATTAAGTCCATTTGGTCAAGAGTCAAGTTGAGGTTCTGGATCTCTTTGTTGATTTTTGCCTTGATGATCTATCTAGGGTTGTTAATGGAGTATTGATGTCCTCTGTGTTACAGTTAATATCTTTTGTAGTTTACTTAGTAGTTGCTTTATACATGCTAGTGCTCCTTTGTTGGTTGCATATATGTTTAGGATGGAGATTTCTTGTTGATAGATAGAACATGATATCATTATGTATCTTTCTTCACTTTTTCACTTTTTACTTTTACTTTTTTACCTTCTGTATTTTTTACTTTACTTTTCAATAGCTTAAAAGTTGTTTTGTCTGATATTAAGATTGTGATCTTGCCTTCTTTTGTGATCCATTGTCTCTGAAAATTTGTTTTCCATTCTTTTGTTTTTTTGAGTTGGAGTCTCACTCTGTCACCCAGACTGGAGTGCAGTGGCCACCACAGCCTCGACCTGG
>NW_007278191.1:0-924 GCF_000164805.1 Carlito syrichta | reverse complement strand
ACATTCACTAATTTTGCAGGCATATAACCTTTAGTTTTTAATGGAGGAAGCCTACTAAGACCATAATAAAATTGTTCTTTTCATGCTTACTATCTCGCTCAAGAAACTAAATTTCTGGCATTTAGGTGAAGATAAATATTAAGTTAATTATCAGGGTATTATATTTTAACCTCATTTTAGCATAGTTGTATGTATTTCCAAAAAAGTAGCCTGTTTTACTTCTTTTATCGCAGTACATGAGGTCATATCATGGTAAGCATGAATTTGGCTTTGATAAAAATTTGGTTTTCTACATGCAACCATGCTAACGTCCATTGTTCATTTTTCGTCATTTTCTGATGACCCTCAAATATGTTTTTCAAACTTGTGGATGAACATTTGTATGGTTTTGAGACCGTAGCTAAGAAAGTATGATGACATAACTGTTATAGTCCATGTCTTTTCATTACATAGGGGAATGATTTCTCTCAAATGTATTCCTAAGATTGCAGTTTCTATACTGTAGGCTGTTAGCACATGTACAGCTAACCCCAAAGTGTTTCACAATTTTAAAGCCTAACTCACACTTCTAACAGTATAAACATACGCAAGGCCTCTTTCTTCATGATTTTTCCAACATTATTCATTTTTCATTTTTCAAGGGTTTTTTTTCTTTATCTTGGGGTTTGATTGTTAGAGTCAGAGTCTAACTCTGTCGCACAGAGTAGACGGTCACAGACACTGCAGCCTCCAACTCCTGGGCTCGGGCGATTCTTCCAGCTCAGTCTTCCAAGTGTCTGGAACTTTGTGGAGCTCAGGAAGAAAAAAAAAACTGAAGGTGGATCACAGGGAGGAGAGTTTGATGGCCCTTTTTTTTCCAAGTTGCTGGGCGGGTGTCAGACAGGCCTGTGAGCGTCCCCTTGAGCCACAGCGCCATCGTGAGGA
>NW_007278190.1:0-624 GCF_000164805.1 Carlito syrichta | reverse complement strand
GACCCGGACAGGTCAGTGGGGAAGAAAGGAAGACTTGTGTTTGTGTTTTCCATAAAAGGCATAAATTCTGGGCTTCAGCCCCCATGCATCCATGATCAGTTCTTCACCAGCATGGCTCTACCTCTCTTTCTGCTTGATGGAGACCTTAGAAATTCACAAAAGAACCCTGGCCTTCTCTGTTTATAGGGACTTCATACAGTGGGGTTTTCTGAACTTGAGTAGTTCACAAGTTCTCTATGCAGGGGGATCTATTTCCTCACTGATTTCTGCTGTTGACATAAGTGCTTTTAATTTCTGTTACTTGAAGATGTACACAGATGAAACTACAGAAAGTCACCAATGCACAAACCTTCAAGCTGCTAACTTTCAAAAATGCTGATGTGTACATAAGTTAGTTCATGCATCTGGCGTCCATTGTCATGTGCGTGCATGTTCTACAAGTGCTTGTGCTTTTGTGTACTTGACTGTAGCAAAGTATCTTTATCTTATGGTATCTTTATGTCAAGCCCAGGAGGTCCAGAAGCAAGTGTAAAAGCAGCGGTGACCATGTTAGTTGGGTACCTTGACCAACTTTGTTGAAGTTATGAGCAAATTAGACTTATGAACATGCTCTCAGAATGGAAG
>NW_007278189.1:0-822 GCF_000164805.1 Carlito syrichta | reverse complement strand
GCAAGCTAAGTTGAAGATTTTAAAAAATGCTAAAGTAACATCTGTCAGACTCCGTTAAAAAATGTTTCTTCAAGCCACGGGTTAATGTAATGTTGGTAGTTCTGTACAAATAAAAAACAATATGTAACAATAGAGTTTTCAAATTCCTTAAAAAGTATACTTGGAAGAAGGAACCTAAGCCAGTGGGACTGAATGTGAACAAACATTGAGAGATCCAGACGTCATTGCTAGTTTATGAGGTATGGGCCTGGTCCACCTTATCTTGCTGGGTTCTTTGTTGAAATGTTGTCTCTCCCCTCTGCAGTGTCTTGTCCCAACCTGCTCAAATCATTCTCTGCTTGTAACGTTGTCAGTGCTTTCTGTGTCAGTGCCACCTCCTGGTGGGTCATCCAGTATCCAATGTGAGTGGTTTCAGTGGCTGATAGTGCAAGGGAAGGAAGAAGAATGTGGACTCGTTACTAGAAAAGCAGAATAAAGTGGTCATTCCTCTGACTGAGTGGAGAGTCTCTGAGCATCATCTCCACATCTGGGAGCGTCTATGTGCTGCCCCTCTGCCTTGAACACCTTTCCAGAGTTAATTGAGGAACAGTAAAAATGGGTCTTCTGAGCACATTTCCCTTTGCTGCCTGTGGTATAATAATAATCAAGAGCATAGATTGCAACTTGCAAAACTAATTTAACATTTCTCTGTAAGAGTGAATTAAATATAACATTTAATACAATGTGATGACTTTTAAAACTAGGTCTCACTCTCCTCAAGTCAGTGATTCTCTATTATCCCAATAATGTAGACAAATGAACATCTAAAATCTGATACCATCT
>NW_007278188.1:0-706 GCF_000164805.1 Carlito syrichta | reverse complement strand
TTTTCCTATCAGAGTCGTTCTGAGCTCATATAGTCAGTTGGGAAATTATTTCTGCCTCTTCGATTTTTGTGAAGAGTTTAAATGAAACTTATATTTGCTTTTCAACTGCTTGGACAAATACAGCTGTGAAGCCATCAGGCCCTAGGCTCTTTCTTCCTCCCTCTCTCTTTTCGTTACCTTGCTTTCTGCTTTGCTTTGTTTTGTTTTGTTTTTTGAGTTGGACTCCCCATCTGTTGCAGGCTGAAGGGCAGTGCACTGACCATTCTTCTGCTTTGGATCCTCTGCTTTATTTTACCCAAAACTATTTGCTGAGAAAAGAAGGGGTGAATCATGAGCCTTCACTCTTCAAGGGAATGTTGGTGCCCCTAAAGAGGTTACAATTATGAAAATGGCTTAGGTAATCCTATGATCGCAAGACACAGAGTGAAGTAAAGACTAATGACGCCACTGGATGGAAATCAGGGGAAAATCCAAAGAGGTTTACTGAAAAGAACTAAAGAAGTCTTTTATTCTCAGTGAAGTGTTCTAATGCTTTCAAATATATCTTCCACATTGCTTCCCATAATTTCAAAGAAGGCCAATCCTATCAAGCTTTCCCATTTTCCTTTCTTGCTGCTCCTCCCTATTTCCTCAAACACAATGGGTCGAAGGCCCCACTGTCAAGTGATTCGAGCCTGGGTCCTGATTAATTATCCTACATGGGAGG
>NW_007278187.1:0-922 GCF_000164805.1 Carlito syrichta | reverse complement strand
GGGAAGTCTTTTACTGATGTGGAAGAGATGAAACAAAAAATGACAGAAACACTAAAAGGCATCGAAGAGTTCAAAAACTGTTTTGAGCAGTGGAAAAATGTCTCAATAGGTATATTGCATCAAACAGAGAGTACTCTGAAGGTGATTGAAGTTTAAACATGTAAGAATAAATACACAATTTTTTATAAATAAATCCTGGGTTGTTTTTTGGTTTTGGCATCCTACCTCCTTTATATTCAAAGATAAAAATTAAATAATCTAATTACTAAAAAAATTAAGACCTTAGTTTTTTCTTATGATCTAGAACTTGGGTTTCAATATATTTTTACATTATATTTTAATATTTTTATTTTAGCCTGTAATAATGTCTACTATATCTTCTTAGTCACTCTTCTTTCTATAAACAAAATTAAAAATAAGCTATTTTCAATTACATTTGTATCCATCTGTTTACTCATTTGTCTTCTCCATAAGCACAAGCTCGTCAAGAAGGATCCTGTTCTATTATTTGTGTATCCCCATGAGCAAGTAAAATGGTAAACACAGAATTATGTTTGATGGACTATGGTTAAATAAAAAAATTAAAAGATCTTGTATAATTTAAGCATTGTATATTATTAGAAAGGCTAAAAAAATTAAAAGATCATGTATAATTTATGCATTGTATATTATTAGAAAGGCTAGCTATTTATCTCACTACAGGAACAGAAAAAATTCAGTAGTTATTATATTTCAAAAATATATTCTGGAAAGGTGAGGCAGGAGTGCTTGAGCCCAGTAGGTGGAGACTGTTGTGGCCGTGAGTGTGCAACTGCCCTACAGCCTGGGCAACAGAGTGAGACTCCAACATAATATATATATGGCTCAGCCTGTAATCCCACGCATTTGGGAGGCTGAGGTGAGTGGATTGCCAGAGCCTGCG
>NW_007278186.1:0-843 GCF_000164805.1 Carlito syrichta | reverse complement strand
TCTCTTCAGTCTATAAAACTGTGCTGGTAAATATATATGTGTCATCCATAGTCACCTAGAAAATTATGAGGGACACAAAAGCATCCCCAGTTTATTAAGAAAAAAAAAACATTGTGGAAAGAACACTAAGTAGAAAGGTAAAGGACAGTAGCATATAATATCAGTGCCCATTTCTGAAATTAACTCAATGCAAAACTAACATCATTTCTTGGTCAACAAATTAGAATGACAAATTATAAAGGGCAACCATGCAGTCTTGCAGTTTTTGTGACTAAATCTATATATACAAGATAAACAAACAAAAATATCACCCTCTGTCCAAGAAGTCGCTGCCAACAGTGATGCCTGGGGATGAACCATTCACTTAAATTATTTTTTGAGTACCTACTTAATGACAGGCATGGTTATAGGCACTGGGCTTGCAGGAGTGAACAAGTCAGACCCAGGCCTTGCTCTCACAAGGCCTGTATCATGTTGGAGAAAAGACACTAAATAATAAACAAGACACCTGCAGACATGTCAATGGATAAGAGGATGGTAAGACAGAAGAAAACTCTGGGGGTGAGGAGCTACTTTAGACAGGGCATCGGGAGGACCTTTCTGAGTATATGCTATTTAAAAATTGAGATTATTCTGGAATCCACATATTCTTTTAAATAATTTCTTCAAAAAATTAAAAAAAAATTTTTAGAGACAAGGACTCACTATGCTGCCCAAGCTGGTCTCAAACTCCTGACCTCAAGTAGTCCTTCCACCTCAGCTCTGAGACACTGGAATGACAGCTGTGAGCTCCTTTAATTGTTTCAAATTCTTGCTTTCAACTTTAAATCACAAACTTTCTTT
>NW_007278185.1:0-520 GCF_000164805.1 Carlito syrichta | reverse complement strand
CCCAGCAGGTTGAGGCTGCGGTGGCCGGGAGTGGCCACCGCACTCCAGTCTGGGTGACAGAGTGAGACTCTAACTCAAAAAAGAAAAAAAAACTTCTTGAGGGAAAAAATATAAAATGGATAAATTTCTAAAGATGGACTACTTCCATACTCTTTGCTCTCTGTCTTTGAGTGTCCAAAGATAAAGAGTTTCACGGTATGTTTTCAATGATTCAGCTTTTGCAAACATATACAAATAGGTTCCTCATTAGCAGTCCTGTTTTGGCAATTAATAGCAAGCAGTATGCTTGAATTAGAGGTTCAATTTCCACTTGAATGAAGTTTCTCCTCTTCTTGGTAACAACGCCATTTGCAGAGATCTGGAAATCACGAGTTTTCTAAGTGGAAGGAGATGCTGTTCTGGTTCACCTAAAAATATCCGTTCAAATTGGTGTTTTATAGTAACCTTTCAAGACCCAGTGTATGTTATTGATGACAATGGGGTCAGGGCTTCCTTAGGTGAGTTTGCATAGGGCTCATAG
>NW_007278184.1:0-762 GCF_000164805.1 Carlito syrichta | reverse complement strand
TCTTACGCTCTACAGGGTGACTGCTTTGGCGTGCGGCTTGTCAACCTCTCCCATGCGGGAATGCTCATCTCCCCTGTGCCACAATGAGGGATCTGAGACATTCACAGTTACTTGTGGGAAGGCATTATGTGTGACCCGGGGGAATTCTGAATTGCTCTTTCTTGACACCCTCTCCTGTCAGAGAAAGCAATGAGACTGTGGATTGCTGGTCGGAGTGGCCTTTCTTAGGCCTGGGTTGCACGGGCACCTTCCTGGCTTAAGTCTGTGCCCAATGTGTGCTGCAGTGTCACCTCTTTGCTGTGACTATTATTCTTCATTGCCGCCTGCTGTAATACCTCATTCTCACTCTTTCCCCTTGATTTGTGTTCCTTTCCATAGAGGGCCTTTGCGTACGAGCGTGAAACCTCCGTGTTTCACGGAGAGAAATCTGCAAGACATAGTGCCGCAATGAGTGACACAAGTGCTCCACAGTCACGAGCCGGAGAGCATTATGTGTGGATGGGGAGAATTCTAAGTTGTTTTTCCCTATGGCGTTTAAACCTAATAAGGACTACCAAGGCTGTGCCGTTTTCATTGCTGAGTAAGCACGGAGAGCCTCTGTTACACTGGGGGGGAAGCTGCGTCTTCCTGGGGACACGCTATTGAAGCCTGCGCTGCACTGCACTTCATTGGCAGTCTGTATACACTGGCTTTGTGCGTGCTCTCCTCCCTGATTCTCAGAGCTCTCCTGTATATGCAATATTCTAGGCGGGGAGCATTTGG
>NW_007278183.1:0-788 GCF_000164805.1 Carlito syrichta | reverse complement strand
CAAGAGATCGAGCCCGTGTCCTGAATAATTAGCATACATGGGAGTTCAAATGTCGACTGAACTTCTATGGCAGAATAGCATAGAATAATAATACAGACACTTGGACTTGAATATGGTGTATCTTTGGCTCTTGTGCCAGCATGAGCTCCATGGAGCTCTTTCACACCATTACACAGAAGAAGGTGTGAGGTCTAGGAGCTACGCCTGATCCAGTGAAGGCTGCTCTTGAGAGCAGTGCCCAGGAAAGGAGGGACCTGGAGCCATACCAGACTGACAGTCAGTCACCCTGGTGTCATGGAGCAAGTTCCGCGGAAGGACCATGACCGGAACGGGAAGCAAGAGGCAGTTAAGGAAGGATGTAGCTTCTGATAACAAATCTCCAATGTGATACGAAATTGGAGTTTGCAGATCGCACACAAATATTACATTAGAAAAGAGAAACGGGCAAGAATCATCTCTCCAATACATCCAAAAATTAGCCGGGCGCGGTAGCACGCGCCTGTATTTAGAGCTACTTAGAAGGCTGAAGTTGAAGGATCGCCGGAGCCCAGCGGGTCGAGGCTGCGGGGGACGGGAGCGGCCACTGCACTCCAGTGTGGGCGACAGAGTGAGACTCCAGCTCCAAACCATAACAGAAAATAGCCAGGTTCCGTGACTCAGCCTGTAATCCTGCGTTTGAGGAGGCTGCGGGGAGAGGACAACCTAAGCCCGCGGGTTCGAGACCCACCTGGGCAACGTAGGGAGTCCTCCTCTCTACATTAAATCAAGAAATCAGCCGGGCGTGGACG
>NW_007278182.1:0-871 GCF_000164805.1 Carlito syrichta | reverse complement strand
GCCACTGCATTCCAGTCTGGTGACAGAGTGAGACTCCAACTCAAAAAATAAAAATAAAAAAAGAAAATGGCAACATTTTTACCAAGTAAACTTATCCCAAGAAATACTCAGCTCTTACATCATTTCCACTTCCTCGTGCATAGGACTTATCCCTCAGAGGACACAAAGCCAAGTTAAACCCTGCATGAACATTGACTATTCCAATAACATTTGGGCCCAAAACACAAGATTATGAGGGAAATCATTCTTGAATGTAAACTAGTGGCTTTCATATTTGGACAGCAAAGCAAGTAATGGAGCCTTGAAATTGACCTTGGGAAGATAATCACCCCATGGACAGATAGATTTCGGTCCTTCATACTCTTCTCTCAAAAAGTACATGCAAGTTACAGCCTTTATGTTTTCAAGTTTGCAAAATTCATCTCAATCACAGACCACCTTGGAAATCTCACCTCTATCTCTGTGCTACAAATGAAGAACATAATGTAGGAGGGGCCGTGATTCAAGTCTGTAACCAAAGATTATGGGATAACCATGGAGTCAGACAGGTCCTGAACTAAGATGCCAAGAATGTATGAGTTCTCATCACATTCATAAAGTATCATTAGATCCAATTCATTTCAAGTGTTAAGGTTTGGCTAGCAATTCTTTCTTTTTTGTTTTCTAATTGTTGTGAGATTTTCAGAGATTTTTGGTTTTGGGGGCTGTTTTCTTTTTTTTCATTTTTATTTTAGTTTCAGGGTATGCACATGCATTGGATGGGTGGACAACACTATGTTTGTTTATTCACCTGTTGATGGACACCTTGGCTGCTTTCCCCTTTTGGCGATTGTAACAAACACAGGAGTACAAATGTCTGTATGAGTACCTG
>NW_007278181.1:0-798 GCF_000164805.1 Carlito syrichta | reverse complement strand
TCTTCTCCTACTGCTGTATATGAAGCTACTATGGGATTGTTATATTATCATGCTTTCTGATTCACATAATTTTTTTATAACTCTAGTATTCTTTTGCTTTCTCCTCCTCCACCCATTTTCTTGATCACTTACCCGTATAAAATAATTTTTTTCACTTTGCCTAGAACCATGAGAATCCTAATGGAAAAGCAAGAGCTGGAACCTTGAAAAGAGAAGTTAAACAAGAAAAAATGTTGACATTTGGATTTTAATAAAAGCAGGCAAGAAATCAAAATGGATGAACTGAACATCAATATTGAATCTGCAAGTAATCGCCAAAATAGTCTGTGGAACTGTTCAGAATTCTGGAAGTAGGGTAATGGTGCATAATTTCCAGAATCAGTCATTGCCATGGAATCAGAGACCATTTCCTAGATCAGTGGGAATGACAGTGGCAGTGTAGCCAGGCTGATACTGTGATGTGACCTTAACTATTATGGTAGCCACTCAGTGAGTATGACCAGTAGTTCTGGTTTGCCTGGAACTGAGGGATTACACAGACAATGACCTTCAGTTCTAAATCAAAACCTACTTAATATTCAAGAAAAAGATATTATATAGGACATAAAGCTAAGTTCTCAGTGATTCAAGCCTCAAATTAAGTACTCATTGAGTGCTGACCTTCAGAAATTGAGTGACAGCTGCTCTAGAAAGAACATAAGATGCTGAGGAACCTGCTAGTGGAGTGCTGCTTTGAATAGGTCTGAATGGCTAAGAAAAAAAAAACAAAGCAATAAACTTGCTACATCCCAGAATGTT
>NW_007278180.1:0-789 GCF_000164805.1 Carlito syrichta | reverse complement strand
ACATGCAGATTATTGAATCAAGGTGGCCCTGTGACTATCTGATCAGTTCCCACCTGAATGTCAGATGTCCTGGAGCACAGAGATGTGTCCAGAATAGCCACCTGACTTGAAAAGCTACATAAGGTCCTCTCGAGAAGAAAAGGAGGCCACAAAGGGCCCAGTTAAGAGGGTGGATGGTTTCCCAGCATTGGAGTGTTTGCTCTTCCCAGACACCCCCAAACATGGAAGAGAAATCTGAGATGGGCAGGGACCAGGGGCACACACCCCTGCTGGAAGAGCCTCACTCACCAAACAGCATTGTCTCAGCTGTGTGGTGTGCAGCATGTGAGGACGCAACTTCTCTCGCTCCACAGAGCCTGGAGTCTCTCCATATGCCACCGGTCACCTCCTTGGTCCTTGGGACACACCTCCTTCAGTGCTGGGGGTTGTCCATTCATCTCGACTTCTGTAAAGCAGCCCACGAGTAAGAAAGAAGTATGTAGTAGGAAACCACAAAGTCTAGCACAATTCTATTACAACTTGCATCATTCGGTTGTTTGACTTTTGTTTTCTGCGGGGGTCCCACCCCACAAGGGTCGTGAGATTTCCTGAAGGAGAGGCGGATAGGTGAAGGATGAAAATATTATACCCGGACACCTGCTTCATATCCTCTACAAATTACCGCCATCTAGTGGTCGTAGCAACAAACAAGCCAAGAACCCTGTAAACATTCAGACAATGAGTCTTATTCATAAGGCCAAAGATGATAGTTTTAGTCCAAAGTCCCGAATTACAGTCCTTGAAGTGTCG